>NW_027096083.1:0-175835 GCF_040115645.1 Euwallacea fornicatus | reverse complement strand
TCGTCAAAGCATGGTTAAAGGTCAATTTCCGACGAAAGTCGCCGATTTCACGGAATTGGCGATTTTGAAACTCAGGATTGATCGAAATAGCCCTAAATCGTGCGATTTACAGGATTTGGACAAAAACTGACTGTTCTAGGACAGCCGAATTGGGAATTTGTCGTTTATGGCCCCATTAGGCTTATTTTGCTAAAAGGAGACAATTTGAATAAAATTGCTCGTAGCGTTGTTGAAATAACGTCAAAGCGTGGCTAACGGTCAATTTCCGACGAAAGTCGCCGATTTCACGGTATTGGCGATTTTGAAACTCAGGATTGATCGAAATAGCCCTAAATCGTGCGATTTACAGGATTTGGACAAAAACTGACAGTTCTAGGACTGCCGAATTGGGAATTTGTCGTTTATGGCCCCATTAGGCTTATTTTGCTAAAAGGAGACGATTTGAACAAAATTACTCGTAGCGTTGTTGAAATAACGTCAAAGCATGGTTAAAGGTCAATTTCCGACGAAACTCGCCGATTTCACGGATGTGACGATTTTGAAACTGAGGATTGATCGAAATAGCCATAAATCGTGCGATTTACACGATTTGGACAAAAACTGACTGTTCTAGGACAGCCGAATTGGGAATTTATCGTTTATGGCCCCATTAGGCTTATTTTGCTAAAAGGAGACAATTTGAACAAAATTGCTCGTAGCGTTGTTGAAATAACGTCAAAGCATGGATAACGGTCAATTTCCGACGAAAGTCGCCGATTTCACGGAATTGGCGATTTTGAAACTCAGGATTGATCGAAATGAAGGAAATAGCCCTAAATCGTGCGATTTACACGATTTGGACAAATACTGACTGTTCTAGGACAGCCGAATTGGCAATTTGTCGTTTATGGTCCCATTAGGCTTATTTTGCTAAAAGGAGACGATTTGTACAAAATTGCTCGTAGCGTTGTTGAAATAACGTCAAAGCATGGCTAACGGTCAATTTCCGACGAAAGTCGCCGATTTCACGGAATTGGCGATTTTGAAACTCAGGATTGATCGAAATGATGGAAATAGCCCTAAATCGTGCGATTTACAGGATTTGGACAAAAACTGACTGTTCTAGGACAGCCGAATTGGGAATTTGTCGTTTATGGCCCCATTAGGCTTATTTTGCTGAAAGGAGACAATTTGAACAAAATTGCTCGTAGCGTTGTTGAAATAACGTCAAAGCATGGCTAGCGGTCAATTTCCGACGAAAGTCGCCGATTTCACGGAATTGGCGATTTTGAAACTCAGGATTGATCGAAATAGCCCTAAATCGTGCGATTTACAGGATTTGGACAAAAACTGACAGTTCTAGGACTGCCGAATTGGGAATTTGTCGTTTATGGCCCCATTAGGCTTATTTTGCTAAAAGGAGACGATTTGAACAAAATTGCTCGTAGCGTTGTTGAAATAACGTCAAAGCATGGCTAACGGTCAATTTCCGACGAAAGTCGCCGATTTCACGGATGTGACGATTTTGAAACTCAGGATTGATCGAAATAGCCCTAAAATCGTGCGATTTACAGGATTTGGACAAAAACTGACTGTTCTAGGACAGCCGAATTGGGAATTTGTCGTTTTATGGCCCCATTAGGCTTATTTTGCTAAAAGGAGACGATTTGAACAAAATTGCTCGTAGCGTTGTTGAAATAACGTCAAAGCATGGCTAACGGTCAATTTCCGACGAAACTCGCCGATTTCACGGATGTGACGATTTTGAAACTCAGGATTGATCGAAATAACCCTAAATCGTGCGATTTACACGATTTGGACAAAAACTGACTGTTCTAGGACAGCCGAATTGGGAATTTATCGTTTATGGCCCCATTAGGCTTATTTTGCTAAAAGGAGACAATTTGAACAAAATTGCTCGTAGCGTTGTTGAAATAACGTCAAAGCATGGATAACGGTCAATTTCCGACGAAAGTCGCCGATTTCACGGAATTGGCGATTTTGAAACTCAGGATTGATCGAAATGAAGGAAATAGCCCTAAATCGTGCGATTTACACGATTTGGACAAATACTGACTGTTCTAGGACAGCCGAATTGGCAATTTGTCGTTTATGGTCCCATTAGGCTTATTTTGCTAAAAGGAGACGATTTGTACAAAATTGCTCGTAGCGTTGTTGAAATAACGTCAAAGCATGGCTAACGGTCAATTTCCGACGAAAGTCGCCGATTTCACGGAATTGGCGATTTTGAAACTCAGGATTGATCGAAATGATGGAAATAGCCCTAAATCGTGCGATTTACAGGATTTGGACAAAAACTGACTGTTCTAGGACAGCCGAATTGGGAATTTGTCGTTTATGGCCCCATTAGGCTTATTTTGCTGAAAGGAGACAATTTGAACAAAATTGCTCGTAGCGTTGTTGAAATAACGTCAAAGCATGGCTAGCGGTCAATTTCCGACGAAAGTCGCCGATTTCACGGAATTGGCGATTTTGAAACTCAGGATTGATCGAAATAGCCCTAAATCGTGCGATTTACAGGATTTGGACAAAAACTGACAGTTCTAGGACTGCCGAATTGGGAATTTGTCGTTTATGGCCCCATTAGGCTTATTTTGCTAAAAGGAGACGATTTGAACAAAATTGCTCGTAGCGTTGTTGAAATAACGTCAAAGCATGGCTAACGGTCAATTTCCGACGAAAGTCGCCGATTTCACGGATGTGACGATTTTGAAACTCAGGATTGATCGAAATAGCCCTAAATCGTGCGATTTACAGGATTTGGACAAAAACTGACTGTTCTAGGACAGCCGAATTGGGAATTTGTCGTTTATGGCCCCATTAGGCTTATTTTGCTAAAAGGAGACGATTTGAACAAAATTGCTCGTAGCGTTGTTGAAATAACGTCAAAGCATGGCTAACGGTCAATTTCCGACGAAACTCGCCGATTTCACGGATGTGACGATTTTGAAACTCAGGATTGATCGAAATAACCCTAAATCGTGCGATTTACACGATTTGGACAAAAACTGACTGTTCTAGGACAGCCGAATTGGGAATTTATCGTTTATGGCCCCATTAGGCTTATTTTGCTAAAAGGAGACAATTTGAACAAAATTGCTCGTAGCGTTGTTGAAATAACGTCAAAGCATGGATAACGGTCAATTTCCGACGAAAGACGCCGATTTCACGGAATTGGCGATTTTGAAACTCAGGATTGATCGAATGAAGGAAATAGCCCTAAATCGTGCGATTTACACGATTTGGACAAATACTGACTGTTCTAGGACAGCCGAATTGGCAATTTGTCGTTTATGGTCCCATTAGGCTTATTTTGCTAAAAGGAGACGATTTGAACAGAATTGCTCGTAGCGTTGTTGAAATAACGTCAAAGCATGGCTAACGGTCAATTTCCGACGAAAGTCGCCGATTTCACGGAATTGGCGATTTTGAAACTCAGGATTGATCGAAATGATGGAAATAGCCCTAAATCGTGCGATTTACAGGATTTGGACAAAAAACTGACTGTTCTAGGACAGCCGAATTGGGAATTTGTCGTTTATGGCCCCATTAGGCTTATTTTGCTGAAAGGAGACAATTTGAACAAAATTGCTCGTAGCGTTGTTGAAATAACGTCAAAGCATGGATAACGGTCAATTTCCGACGAAAGTCGCCGATTTCACGGAATTGGCGATTTTGAAACTCAGGATTGATCGAAATGAAGGAAATAGCCCTAAATCGTGCGATTTACACGATTTGGACAAATACTGACTGTTCTAGGACAGCCGAATTGGCAATTTGTCGTTTATGGTCCCATTAGGCTTATTTTGCTAAAAGGAGACGATTTGTACAAAATTGCTCGTAGCGTTGTTGAAATAACGTCAAAGCATGGCTAACGGTCAATTTCCGACGAAAGTCGCCGATTTCACGGAATTGGCGATTTTGAAACTCAGGATTGATCGAAATGATGGAAATAGCCCTAAATCGTGCGATTTACAGGATTTGGACAAAAACTGACTGTTCTAGGACAGCCGAATTGGGAATTTGTCGTTTATGGCCCCATTAGGCTTATTTTGCTGAAAGGAGACAATTTGAACAAAATTGCTCGTAGCGTTGTTGAAATAACGTCAAAGCATGGCTAGCGGTCAATTTCCGACGAAAGTCGCCGATTTCACGGAATTGGCGATTTTGAAACTCAGGATTGATCGAAATAGCCCTAAATCGTGCGATTTACAGGATTTGGACAAAAACTGACAGTTCTAGGACTGCCGAATTGGGAATTTGTCGTTTATGGCCCCATTAGGCTTATTTTGCTAAAAGGAGACGATTTGAACAAAATTGCTCGTAGCGTTGTTGAAATAACGTCAAAGCATGGCTAACGGTCAATTTCCGACGAAAGTCGCCGATTTCACGGATGTGACGATTTTGAAACTCAGGATTGATCGAAATAGCCCTAAATCGTGCGATTTACAGGATTTGGACAAAAACTGACTGTTCTAGGACAGCCGAATTGGGAATTTGTCGTTTATGGCCCCATTAGGCTTATTTTGCTAAAAGGAGACGATTTGAACAAAATTGCTCGTAGCGTTGTTGAAATAACGTCAAAGCATGGCTAACGGTCAATTTCCGACGAAACTCGCCGATTTCACGGATGTGACGATTTTGAAACTCAGGATTGATCGAAATAACCCTAAATCGTGCGATTTACACGATTTGGACAAAAACTGACTGTTCTAGGACAGCCGAATTGGGAATTTATCGTTTATGGCCCCATTAGGCTTATTTTGCTAAAAGGAGACAATTTGAACAAAATTGCTCGTAGCGTTGTTGAAATAACGTCAAAGCATGGATAACGGTCAATTTCCGACGAAAGACGCCGATTTCACGGAATTGGCGATTTTGAAACTCAGGATTGATCGAAATGAAGGAAATAGCCCTAAATCGTGCGATTTACACGATTTGGACAAATACTGACTGTTCTAGGACAGCCGAATTGGCAATTTGTCGTTTATGGTCCCATTAGGCTTATTTTGCTAAAAGGAGACGATTTGAACAGAATTGCTCGTAGCGTTGTTGAAATAACGTCAAAGCATGGCTAACGGTCAATTTCCGACGAAAGTCGCCGATTTCACGGAATTGGCGATTTTGAAACTCAGGATTGATCGAAATGATGGAAATAGCCCTAAATCGTGCGATTTACAGGATTTGGACAAAAACTGACTGTTCTAGGACAGCCGAATTGGGAATTTGTCGTTTATGGCCCCATTAGGCTTATTTTGCTGAAAGGAGACAATTTGAACAAAATTGCTCGTAGCGTTGTTGAAATAACGTCAAAGCATGGATAACGGTCAATTTCCGACGAAAGTCGCCGATTTCACGGAATTGGCGATTTTGAAACTCAGGATTGATCGAAATAGCCCTAAATTGTGCGATTTACAGGATTTGGACAAAAACTGACAGTGCTAGGACTGCCGAATTGGGAATTTGTCGTTTATGGCCCCATTAGGCTTATTTTGCTAAAAGGAGACGATTTGAACAAAATTGCTCGTAGCGTTGTTGAAATAACGTCAAAGCATGGCTAACGGTCAATTTCCGACGAAACTCGCCGATTTCACGGATGTGACGATTTTGAAACTCAGGATTGATCGAAATAGCCCTAAATCGTGCGATTTACACGATTTGGACAAAAACTGACTGTTCTAGTACAGCCGAATTGGGAATTTATCGTTTATGGCCCCATTAGGCTTATTTTGCTAAAAGGAGACAATTTGAACAAAATTGCTCGTAGCGTTGTTGAAATAACGTCAAAGCATGGATAACGGTCAATTTCCGACGAAAGTCGCCGATTTCACGGAATTGGCGATTTTGAAACTCAGGATTGATCGAAATGAAGGAAATAGCCCTAAATCGTGCGATTTACACGATTTGGACAAATACTGACTGTTCTAGGACAGCCGAATTGGCAATTTGTCGTTTATGGTCCCATTAGGCTTATTTTGCTAAAAGGAGACGATTTGAACAAAATTGCTCGTAGCGTTGTTGAAATAACGTCAAAGCATGGCTAACGGTCAATTTCCGACGAAAGTCGCCGATTTCACGGAATTGGCGATTTTGAAACTCAGGATTGATCGAAATAGCCCTAAATTGTGCGATTTACAGGATTTGGACAAAAACTGACAGTTCTAGGACTGCCGAATTGGGAATTTGTCGTTTATGGCCCCATTAGGCTTATTTTGCTAAAAGGAGACGATTTGAACAAAATTGCTCGTAGCGTTGTTGAAATAACGTCAAAGCATGGCTAACGGTCAATTTCCGACGAAACTCGCCGATTTCACGGATGTGACGATTTTGAAACTCAGGATTGATCGAAATAGCCCTAAATCGTGCGATTTACACGATTTGGACAAAAACTGACTGTTCTAGGACAGCCGAATTGGGAATTTATCGTTTATGGCCCCATTAGGCTTATTTTGCTAAAAGGAGACAATTTGAACAAAATTGCTCGTAGCGTTGTTGAAATAACGTCAAAGCATGGATAACGGTCAATTTCCGACGAAAGTCGCCGATTTCACGGAATTGGCGATTTTGAAACTCAGGATTGATCGAAATGAAGGAAATAGCCCTAAATCGTGCGATTTACACGATTTGGACAAATACTGACTGTTCTAGGACAGCCGAATTGGCAATTTGTCGTTTATGGTCCCATTAGGCTTATTTTGCTAAAAGGAGACGATTTGAACAAAATTGCTCGTAGCGTTGTTGAAATAACGTCAAAGCATGGCTAACGGTCAATTTCCGACGAAAGTCGCCGATTTCACGGAATTGGCGATTTTGAAACTCAGGATTGATCGAAATGATGGAAATAGCCCTAAATCGTGCGATTTACAGGATTTGGACAAAAACTGACTGTTCTAGGACAGCCGAATTGGGAATTTGTCGTTTATGGCCCCATTAGGCTTATTTTGCTGAAAGGAGACAATTTGAACAAAATTGCTCGTAGCGTTGTTGAAATAACGTCAAAGCATGGATAACGGTCAATTTCCGACGAAAGTCGCCGATTTCACGGAATTGGCGATTTTGAAACTCAGGATTGATCGAAATAGCCCTACATCGTGCGATTTACAGGATTTGGACAAAAACTGACAGTGCTAGGACTGCCGAATTGGGAATTTGTCGTTTATGGCCCCATTAGGCTTATTTTGCTAAAAGGAGACGATTTGAACAAAATTGCTCGTAGCGTTGTTGAAATAACGTCAAAGCATGGCTAACGGTCAATTTCCGACGAAACTCGCCGATTTCACGGATGTGACGATTTTGAAACTCAGGATTGATCGAAATAGCCCTAAATCGTGCGATTTACACGATTTGGACAAAAACTGACTGTTCTAGTACAGCCGAATTGGGAATTTATCGTTTATGGCCCCATTAGGCTTATTTTGCTAAAAGGAGACAATTTGAACAAAATTGCTCGTAGCGTTGTTGAAATAACGTCAAAGCATGGATAACGGTCAATTTCCGACGAAAGTCGCCGATTTCACGGAATTGGCGATTTTGAAACTCAGGATTGATCGAAATGAAGGAAATAGCCCTAAATCGTGCGATTTACACGATTTGGACAAATACTGACTGTTCTAGGACAGCCGAATTGGCAATTTGTCGTTTATGGTCCCATTAGGCTTATTTTGCTAAAAGGAGACGATTTGAACAAAATTGCTCGTAGCGTTGTTGAAATAACGTCAAAGCATGGCTAACGGTCAATTTCCGACGAAAGTCGCCGATTTCACGGAATTGGCGATTTTGAAACTCAGGATTGATCGAAATAGCCCTAAATTGTGCGATTTACAGGATTTGGACAAAAACTGACAGTTCTAGGACTGCCGAATTGGGAATTTGTCGTTTATGGCCCCATTAGGCTTATTTTGCTAAAAGGAGACGATTTGAACAAAATTGCTCGTAGCGTTGTTGAAATAACGTCAAAGCATGGCTAACGGTCAATTTCCGACGAAACTCGCCGATTTCACGGATGTGACGATTTTGAAACTCAGGATTGATCGAAATAGCCCTAAATCGTGCGATTTACACGATTTGGACAAAAACTGACTGTTCTAGGACAGCCGAATTGGGAATTTATCGTTTATGGCCCCATTAGGCTTATTTTGCTAAAAGGAGACAATTTGAACAAAATTGCTCGTAGCGTTGTTGAAATAACGTCAAAGCATGGATAACGGTCAATTTCCGACGAAAGTCGCCGATTTCACGGAATTGGCGATTTTGAAACTCAGGATTGATCGAAATGAAGGAAATAGCCCTAAATCGTGCGATTTACACGATTTGGACAAATACTGACTGTTCTAGGACAGCCGAATTGGCAATTTGTCGTTTATGGTCCCATTAGGCTTATTTTGCTAAAAGGAGACGATTTGAACAAAATTGCTCGTAGCGTTGTTGAAATAACGTCAAAGCATGGCTAACGGTCAATTTCCGACGAAAGTCGCCGATTTCACGGAATTGGCGATTTTGAAACTCAGGATTGATCGAAATGATGGAAATAGCCCTAAATCGTGCGATTTACAGATTTGGACAAAAACTGACTGTTCTAGGACAGCCGAATTGGGAATCTGTCGTTTATGGCCCAATTAGGCTTATTTTGCTGAAAGGAGACAATTTGAACAAAATTGCTCGTAGCGTTGTTGAAATAACGTCAAAGCATGGCTAGCGGTCAATTTCCGACGAAAGTCGCCGATTTCACGGAATTGGCGATTTTGAAACTCAGGATTGATCGAAATAGCCCTACATCGTGCGATTTACAGGATTTGGACATAAACTGATAGTTCTAGGACTGCCGAATTGGGAATTTGTCGTTTATGGCCCCATTAGGCTTATTTTGCTAAAAGGAGACGATTTGAACAAAATTGCTCGTAGCGTTGTTGAAATTACGTCAAAGCATGGCTAACGGTCAATTTCCGACGAAACTCGCCGATTTCACGGATGTGACGATTTTGAAACTCAGGATTGATCGAAATAGCCCTAAATCGTGCGATTTACAGGATTTGGACAAAAACTGACTGTTCTAGGACAGCCGAATTGGGAATTTGTCGTTTATGGCCCCATTAGGCTTATTTTGCTAAATGGAGACGAATTGAGCAAAATTGCTCGTAGCGTTGTTGAAATAACATCAAAGCATGGCTAACGGTCAATTTCCGACGAAAGTCGCCGATTTCACGGAATTGGCGATTTTGAAACTCAGGATTGATCGAAATGATGGAAATAGCCCTAAATCGTGCGATTTACAGGATTTGGACAAAAACTGACTGTTCTAGGACAGCCGAATTGGGAATCTGTCGTTTATGGCCCAATTAGGCTTATTTTGCTGAAAGGAGACAATTTGAACAAAATTGCTCGTAGCGTTGTTGAAATAACGTCAAAGCATGGCTAGCGGTCAATTTCCGACGAAAGTCGCCGATTTCACGGAATTGGCGATTTTGAAACTCAGGATTGATCGAAATAGCCCTACATCGTGCGATTTACAGGATTTGGACATAAACTGATAGTTCTAGGACTGCCGAATTGGGAATTTGTCGTTTATGGCCCCATTAGGCTTATTTTGCTAAAAGGAGACGATTTGAACAAAATTGCTCGTAGCGTTGTTGAAATTACGTCAAAGCATGGCTAACGGTCAATTTCCGACGAAACTCGCCGATTTCACGGATGTGACGATTTTGAAACTCAGGATTGATCGAAATAGCCCTAAATCGTGCGATTTACAGGATTTGGACAAAAACTGACTGTTCTAGGACAGCCGAATTGGGAATTTGTCGTTTATGGCCCCATTAGGCTTATTTTGCTAAATGGAGACGAATTGAGCAAAATTGCTCGTAGCGTTGTTGAAATAACATCAAAGCATGGCTAACGGTCAATTTCCAACGAAAGTCGCCGATTTCACGGAATTGACGATTTTGAAACTCAGGATTGATCGAAATGAAGGAAATAGCCCTAAATCGTGCGATTTACAGGATTTGGACAAAAACTGACTGTTCTAGGACAGCCGAATTGGGAATTTGTCGTTTATGGCCCCATTAGGCTTATTTTGCTAAAAGGAGACGATTTGAACAAAATTGCTCGTAGCGTTGTTGAAATAACGTCAAAGCATGGGTAACGATCAATTTCCGACGAAAGTCGCCGATTTCACGGAATTGGCGATTTTGAAACTCAGGATTGATCGAAATGAAGGAAATAGCCCTAAATCGTGCGATTTACACGATTTGGACAAATACTGACTGTTCTAGGACAGCCGAATTGGCAATTTGTCGTTTATGGTCCCATTAGGCTTATTTTGCTAAAAGGAGACGATTTGAACAAAATTGCTCGTAGCGTTGTTGAAATAACGTCAAAGCATGGCTAACGGTCAATTTCCGACGAAAGTCGCCGATTTCACGGAATTGGCGATTTTGAAACTCAGGATTGATCGAAATAGCCCTAAATTGTGCGATTTACAGGATTTGGACAAAAACTGACAGTTCTAGGACTGCCGAATTGGGAATTTGTCGTTTATGGCCCCATTAGGCTTATTTTGCTAAAAGGAGACGATTTGAACAAAATTGCTCGTAGCGTTGTTGAAATAACGTCAAAGCATGGCTAACGGTCAATTTCCGACGAAACTCGCCGATTTCACGGATGTGACGATTTTGAAACTCAGGATTGATCGAAATAGCCCTAAATCGTGCGATTTACACGATTTGGACAAAAACTGACTGTTCTAGGACAGCCGAATTGGGAATTTATCGTTTATGGCCCCATTAGGCTTATTTTGCTAAAAGGAGACAATTTGAACAAAATTGCTCGTAGCGTTGTTGAAATAACGTCAAAGCATGGATAACGGTCAATTTCCGACGAAAGTCGCCGATTTCACGGAATTGGCGATTTTGAAACTCAGGATTGATCGAAATGAAGGAAATAGCCCTAAATCGTGCGATTTACACGATTTGGACAAATACTGACTGTTCTAGGACAGCCGAATTGGCAATTTGTCGTTTATGGTCCCATTAGGCTTATTTTGCTAAAAGGAGACGATTTGAACAAAATTGCTCGTAGCGTTGTTGAAATAACGTCAAAGCATGGCTAACGGTCAATTTCCGACGAAAGTCGCCGATTTCACGGAATTGGCGATTTTGAAACTCAGGATTGATCGAAATGATGGAAATAGCCCTAAATCGTGCGATTTACAGGATTTGGACAAAAACTGACTGTTCTAGGACAGCCGAATTGGGAATTTGTCGTTTATGGCCCAATTAGGCTTATTTTGCTGAAAGGAGACAATTTGAACAAAATTGCTCGTAGCGTTGTTGAAATAACGTCAAAGCATGGCTAACGGTCAATTTCCGACGAAAGTCGCCGATTTCACGGAATTGGCGATTTTGAAACTCAGGATTGATCGAAATAGCCCTACATCGTGCGATTTACAGGATTTGGACATAAACTGATAGTTCTAGGACTGCCGAATTGGGAATTTGTCGTTTATGGCCCCATTAGGCTTATTTTGCTAAAAGGAGACGATTTGAACAAAATTGCTCGTAGCGTTGTTGAAATTACGTCAAAGCATGGCTAACGGTCAATTTCCGACGAAACTCGCCGATTTCACGGATGTGACGATTTTGAAACTCAGGATTGATCGAAATAGCCCTAAATCGTGCGATTTACAGGATTTGGACAAAAACTGACTGTTCTAGGACAGCCGAATTGGGAATTTGTCGTTTATGGCCCCATTAGGCTTATTTTGCTAAATGGAGACGAATTGAGCAAAATTGCTCGTAGCGTTGTTGAAATAACATCAAAGCATGGCTAACGGTCAATTTCCAACGAAAGTCGCCGATTTCACGGAATTGACGATTTTGAAACTCAGGATTGATCGAAATGAAGGAAATAGCCCTAAATCGTGCGATTTACAGGATTTGGACAAAAACTGACTGTTCTAGGACAGCCGAATTGGGAATTTGTCGTTTATGGCCCCATTAGGCTTATTTTGCTAAAAGGAGACGATTTGAACAAAATTGCTCGTAGCGTTGTTGAAATAACGTCAAAGCATGGGTAACGATCAATTTCCGACCAAAGTCGCCGATTTCACGGAATTGGCGATTTTGAAACTCAGGATTGATCGAAATGATGGAAATAGCCCTAAATCGTGCGATTTACAGGATTTGGACAAAAACTGACAGTTCTAGGACTGCCGAATTGGGAATTTGTCGTTTATGGCCCCATTAGGCTTATTTTGCTAAAAGGAGACAATTTGAATAAAATTGCTCGTAGCGTTGTTGAAATAACGTCAAAGCATGGCTAATAGTCAATTTCCAACGAAAGTCGCCGATTTCACGGTATTGGCGATTTTGAAACTCAGGATTGATCGAAATGATGGAAATAGCCCTAAATCGTGCGATTTACAGGATTTGGACAAAAACTGACTGTTCTAGGACAGCCGAATTGGGAATTTGTCGTTTATGGCCCCATTAGGCTTATTTTGCTAAAAGGAGACGATTTGAACAAAATTGCTCGTAGCGTTGTTGAAATTACGTCAAAGCATGGCTAACGGTCAATTTCCGACGAAACTCGCCGATTTCACGGATGTGACGATTTTGAAACTCAGGATTGATCGAAATAGCCCTAAATCGTGCGATTTACAGGATTTGGACAAAAACTGACTGTTCTAGGACAGCCGAATTGGGAATTTGTCGTTTATGGCCCCATTAGGCTTATTTTGCTAAATGGAGACGAATTGAGCAAAATTGCTCGTAGCGTTGTTGAAATAACATCAAAGCATGGCTAACGGTCAATTTCCAACGAAAGTCGCCGATTTCACGGAATTGACGATTTTGAAACTCAGGATTGATCGAAATGAAGGAAATAGCCCTAAATCGTGCGATTTACAGGATTTGGACAAAAACTGACTGTTCTAGGACAGCCGAATTGGGAATTTGTCGTTTATGGCCCCATTAGGCTTATTTTGCTAAAAGGAGACGATTTGAACAAAATTGCTCGTAGCGTTGTTGAAATAACGTCAAAGCATGGGTAACGATCAATTTCCGACGAAAGTCGCCGATTTCACGGAATTGGCGATTTTGAAACTCAGGATTGATCGAAATGAAGGAAATAGCCCTAAATCGTGCGATTTACACGATTTGGACAAATACTGACTGTTCTAGGACAGCCGAATTGGCAATTTGTCGTTTATGGTCCCATTAGGCTTATTTTGCTAAAAGGAGACGATTTGAACAAAATTGCTCGTAGCGTTGTTGAAATAACGTCAAAGCATGGCTAACGGTCAATTTCCGACGAAAGTCGCCGATTTCACGGAATTGGCGATTTTGAAACTCAGGATTGATCGAAATAGCCCTAAATTGTGCGATTTACAGGATTTGGACAAAAACTGACAGTTCTAGGACTGCCGAATTGGGAATTTGTCGTTTATGGCCCCATTAGGCTTATTTTGCTAAAAGGAGACGATTTGAACAAAATTGCTCGTAGCGTTGTTGAAATAACGTCAAAGCATGGCTAACGGTCAATTTCCGACGAAACTCGCCGATTTCACGGATGTGACGATTTTGAAACTCAGGATTGATCGAAATAGCCCTAAATCGTGCGATTTACACGATTTGGACAAAAACTGACTGTTCTAGGACAGCCGAATTGGGAATTTATCGTTTATGGCCCCATTAGGCTTATTTTGCTAAAAGGAGACAATTTGAACAAAATTGCTCGTAGCGTTGTTGAAATAACGTCAAAGCATGGATAACGGTCAATTTCCGACGAAAGTCGCCGATTTCACGGAATTGGCGATTTTGAAACTCAGGATTGATCGAAATGAAGGAAATAGCCCTAAATCGTGCGATTTACACGATTTGGACAAATACTGACTGTTCTAGGACAGCCGAATTGGCAATTTGTCGTTTATGGTCCCATTAGGCTTATTTTGCTAAAAGGAGACGATTTGAACAAAATTGCTCGTAGCGTTGTTGAAATAACGTCAAAGCATGGCTAACGGTCAATTTCCGACGAAAGTCGCCGATTTCACGGAATTGGCGATTTTGAAACTCAGGATTGATCGAAATGATGGAAATAGCCCTAAATCGTGCGATTTACAGGATTTGGACAAAAACTGACTGTTCTAGGACAGCCGAATTGGGAATTTGTCGTTTATGGCCCAATTAGGCTTATTTTGCTGAAAGGAGACAATTTGAACAAAATTGCTCGTAGCGTTGTTGAAATAACGTCAAAGCATGGCTAACGGTCAATTTCCGACGAAAGTCGCCGATTTCACGGAATTGGCGATTTTGAAACTCAGGATTGATCGAAATAGCCCTACATCGTGCGATTTACAGGATTTGGACATAAACTGATAGTTCTAGGACTGCCGAATTGGGAATTTGTCGTTTATGGCCCCATTAGGCTTATTTTGCTAAAAGGAGACGATTTGAACAAAATTGCTCGTAGCGTTGTTGAAATTACGTCAAAGCATGGCTAACGGTCAATTTCCGACGAAACTCGCCGATTTCACGGATGTGACGATTTTGAAACTCAGGATTGATCGAAATAGCCCTAAATCGTGCGATTTACAGGATTTGGACAAAAACTGACTGTTCTAGGACAGCCGAATTGGGAATTTGTCGTTTATGGCCCCATTAGGCTTATTTTGCTAAATGGAGACGAATTGAGCAACATTGCTCGTAGCGTTGTTGAAATAACATCAAAGCATGGCTAACGGTCAATTTCCAACGAAAGTCGCCGATTTCACGGAATTGACGATTTTGAAACTCAGGATTGATCGAAATGAAGGAAATAGCCCTAAATCGTGCGATTTACAGGATTTGGACAAAAACTGACTGTTCTAGGACAGCCGAATTGGGAATTTGTCGTTTATGGCCCCATTAGGCTTATTTTGCTAAAAGGAGACGATTTGAACAAAATTGCTCGTAGCGTTGTTGAAATAACGTCAAAGCATGGGTAACGATCAATTTCCGACGAAAGTCGCCGATTTCACGGAATTGGCGATTTTGAAACTCAGGATTGATCGAAATGATGGAAATAGCCCTAAATCGTGCGATTTACAGGATTTGGACAAAAACTGACAGTTCTAGGACTGCCGAATTGGGAATTTGTCGTTTATGGCCCCATTAGGCTTATTTTGCTAAAAGGAGACAATTTGAATAAAATTGCTCGTAGCGTTGTTGAAATAACGTCAAAGCATGGCTAATAGTCAATTTCCAACGAAAGTCGCCGATTTCACGGTATTGGCGATTTTGAAACTCAGGATTGATCGAAATGATGGAAATAGCCCTAAATCGTGCGATTTACAGGATTTGGACAAAAACTGACTGTTCTAGGACAGCCGAATTGGGAATTTGTCGTTTATGGCCCCATTAGGCTTATTTTGCTAAATGGAGACGAATTGAACAAAATTGCTCGTAGCGTTGTTGAAATAACGTCAAAGCATGGGTAACGGTCAATTTCCGACGAAAGTCGCCGATTTCACGGAATTGGCGATTTTGAAACTCAGGATTGATCGAAATGATGGAAATAGCCCTAAATCGTGCGATTTACAGGATTTGGACAAAAACTGACAGTTCTAGGACTGCCGAATTGAGAATTTGTCGTTTATGGCCCCACTAGGCTTATTTTGCTAAAAGGAGACGATTTGAACAAAATTGCTCGTAGCGTTGTTGAAATAACGTCAAAGCATGGTTAAAGGTCAATTTCCGACGAAAGTCGCCGATTTCACGGAATTGGCGATTTTGAAACTCAGGATTGATCGAAATAGCCCTAAATCGTGCGATTTACAGGATTTGGACAAAAACTGACTGTTCTAGGACAGCCGAATTGGGAATTTGTCGTTTATGGCCCCATTAGGCTTATTTTGCTAAAAGGAGACAATTTGAATAAAATTGCTCGTAGCGTTGTTGAAATAACGTCAAAGCATGGCTAACGGTCAATTTCCGACGAAAGTCGCCGATTTCACGGTATTGGCGATTTTGAAACTCAGGATTGATCGAAATAGCCCTAAATCGTGCGATTTACAGGATTTGGACAAAAACTGACAGTTCTAGGACTGCCGAATTGGGAATTTGTCGTTTATGGCCCCATTAGGCTTATTTTGCTAAAAGGAGACGATTTGAACAAAATTACTCGTAGCGTTGTTGAAATAACGTCAAAGCATGGTTAAAGGTCAATTTCCGACGAAACTCGCCGATTTCACGGATGTGACGATTTTGAAACTCAGGATTGATCGAAATAGCCATAAATCGTGCGATTTACACGATTTGGACAAAAACTGACTGTTCTAGGACAGCCGAATTGGGAATTTATCGTTTATGGCCCCATTAGGCTTATTTTGCTAAAAGGAGACAATTTGAACAAAATTGCTCGTAGCGTTGTTGAAATAACGTCAAAGCATGGATAACGGTCAATTTCCGACGAAAGTCGCCGATTTCACGGAATTGGCGATTTTGAAACTCAGGATTGATCGAAATGAAGGAAATAGCCCTAAATCGTGCGATTTACACGATTTGGACAAATACTGACTGTTCTAGGACAGCCGAATTGGCAATTTGTCGTTTATGGTCCCATTAGGCTTATTTTGCTAAAAGGAGACGATTTGAACAAAATTGCTCGTAGCGTTGTTGAAATAACGTCAAAGCATGGCTAACGGTCAATTTCCGACGAAAGTCGCCGATTTCACGGAATTGGCGATTTTGAAACTCAGGATTGATCGAAATGATGGAAATAGCCCTAAATCGTGCGATTTACAGGATTTGGACAAAAACTGACTGTTCTAGGACAGCCGAATTGGGAATTTGTCGTTTATGGCCCCATTAGGCTTATTTTGCTGAAAGGAGACAATTTGAACAAAATTGCTCGTAGCGTTGTTGAAATAACGTCAAAGCATGGATAACGGTCAATTTCCGACGAAAGTCGCCGATTTCACGGAATTGGCGATTTTGAAACTCAGGATTGATCGAAATAGCCCTAAATTGTGCGATTTACAGGATTTGGACAAAAACTGACAGTTCTAGGACTGCCGAATTGGGAATTTGTCGTTTATGGCCCCATTAGGCTTATTTTGCTAAAAGGAGACGATTTGAACAAAATTGCTCGTAGCGTTGTTGAAATAACGTCAAAGCATGGCTAACGGTCAATTTCCGACGAAACTCGCCGATTTCACGGATGTGACGATTTTGAAACTCAGGATTGATCGAAATAGCCCTAAATCGTGCGATTTACACGATTTGGACAAAAACTGACTGTTCTAGGACAGCCGAATTGGGAATTTATCGTTTATGGCCCCATTAGGCTTATTTTGCTAAAAGGAGACAATTTGAACAAAATTGCTCGTAGCGTTGTTGAAATAACGTCAAAGCATGGATAACGGTCAATTTCCGACGAAAGTCGCCGATTTCACGGAATTGGCGATTTTGAAACTCAGGATTGATCGAAATGAAGGAAATAGCCCTAAATCGTGCGATTTACACGATTTGGACAAATATTGACTGTTCTAGGACAGCCGAATTGGCAATTTGTCGTTTATGGTCCCATTAGGCTTATTTTGCTAAAAGGAGACGATTTGAACAAAATTGCTCGTAGCGTTGTTGAAATAACGTCAAAGCATGGCTAACGGTCAATTTCCGACGAAAGTCGCCGATTTCACGGAATTGGCGATTTTGAAACTCAGGATTGATCGAAATGATGGAAATAGCCCTAAATCGTGCGATTTACAGGATTTGGACAAAAACTGACTGTTCTAGGACAGCCGAATTGGGAATTTGTCGTTTATGGCCCCATTAGGCTTATTTTGCTGAAAGGAGACAATTTGAACAAAATTGCTCGTAGCGTTGTTGAAATAACGTCAAAGCATGGCTAGCGGTCAATTTCCGACGAAAGTCGCCGATTTCACGGAATTGGCGATTTTGAAACTCAGGATTGATCGAAATAGCCCTACATCGTGCGATTTACAGGATTTGGACAAAAACTGACAGTTCTAGGACTGCCGAATTGGGAATTTGTCGTTTATGGCCCCATTAGGCTTATTTTGCTAAAAGGAGACAATTTGAATAAAATTGCTCGTAGCGTTGTTGAAATAACGTCAAAGCATGGCTAATAGTCAATTTCCAACGAAAGTCGCCGATTTCACGGTATTGGCGATTTTGAAACTCAGGATTGATCGAAATGATGGAAATAGCCCTAAATCGTGCGATTTACAGGATTTGGACAAAAACTGACTGTTCTAGGACAGCCGAATTGGGAATTTGTCGTTTATGGCCCCATTAGGCTTATTTTGCTAAATGGAGACGAATTGAACAAAATTGCTCGTAGCGTTGTTGAAATAACGTCAAAGCATGGGTAACGGTCAATTTCCGACGAAAGTCGCCGATTTCACGGAATTGGCGATTTTGAAACTCAGGATTGATCGAAATGATGGAAATAGCCCTACATCGTGCGATTTACAGGATTTGGACAAAAACTGACAGTTCTAGGACTGCCGAATTGGGAATTTGTCGTTTATGGCCCCATTAGGCTTATTTTGCTAAAAGGAGACAATTTGAATAAAATTGCTCGTAGCGTTGTTGAAATAACGTCAAAGCATGGCTAATAGTCAATTTCCAACGAAAGTCGCCGATTTCACGGAATTGGCGATTTTGAAACTCAGGATTGATCGAAATGAAGGAAATAGCCCTAAATCGTGCGATTTACACGATTTGGACAAATACTGACTGTTCTAGGACAGCCGAATTGGCAATTTGTCGTTTATGGTCCCATTAGGCTTATTTTGCTAAAAGGAGACGATTTGAACAAAATTGCTCGTAGCGTTGTTGAAATAACGTCAAAGCATGGCTAACGGTCAATTTCCGACGAAAGTCGCCGATTTCACGGAATTGGCGATTTTGAAACTCAGGATTGATCGAAATGATGGAAATAGCCCTAAATCGTGCGATTTACAGGATTTGGACAAAAACTGACAGTTCTAGGACTGCCGAATTGGGAATTTGTCGTTTATGGCCCCATTAGGCTTATTTTGCTAAAAGGAGACGATTTGAACAAAATTACTCGTAGCGTTGTTGAAATAACGTCAAAGCATGGTTAAAGGTCAATTTCCGACGAAACTCGCCGATTTCACGGATGTGACGATTTTGAAACTCAGGATTGATCGAAATAGCCATAAATCGTGCGATTTACACAATTTGGACAAAAACTGACTGTTCTAGGACAGCCGAATTGGGAATTTATCGTTTATGGCCCCATTAGGCTTATTTTGCTAAAAGGAGACAATTTGAACAAAATTGCTCGTAGCGTTGTTGAAATAACGTCAAAGCATGGATAACGGTCAATTTCCGACGAAAGTCGCCGATTTCACGGAATTGGCGATTTTGAAACTCAGGATTGATCGAAATGAAGGAAATAGCCCTAAATCGTGCGATTTACACGATTTGGACAAATACTGACTGTTCTAGGACAGCCGAATTGGCAATTTGTCGTTTATGGTCCCATTAGGCTTATTTTGCTAAAAGGAGACGATTTGAACAAAATTGCTCGTAGCGTTGTTGAAATAACGTCAAAGCATGGCTAACGGTCAATTTCCGACGAAAGTCGCCGATTTCACGGAATTGGCGATTTTGAAACTCAGGATTGATCGAAATGATGGAAATAGCCCTAAATCGTGCGATTTACAGGATTTGGACAAAAACTGACAGTTCTAGGACTGCCGAATTGGGAATTTGTCGTTTATGGCCCCATTAGGCTTATTTTGCTAAAAGGAGACGATTTGAACAAAATTGCTCGTAGCGTTGTTGAAATAACGTCAAAGCATGGCTAACGGTCAATTTCCGACGAAACTCGCCGATTTCACGGATGTGACGATTTTGAAACTCAGGATTGATCGAAATAGCCCTAAATCGTGCGATTTACACGATTTGGACAAAAACTGACTGTTCTAGGACAGCCGAATTGGGAATTTATCGTTTATGGCCCCATTAGGCTTATTTTGCTAAAAGGAGACAATTTGAACAAAATTGCTCGTAGCGTTGTTGAAATAACGTCAAAGCATGGATAACGGTCAATTTCCGACGAAAGTCGCCGATTTCACGGAATTGGCGATTTTGAAACTCAGGATTGATCGAAATGAAGGAAATAGCCCTAAATCGTGCGATTTACACGATTTGGACAAATACTGACTGTTCTAGGACAGCCGAATTGGCAATTTGTCGTTTATGGTCCCATTAGGCTTATTTTGCTAAAAGGAGACGATTTGAACAAAATTGCTCGTAGCGTTGTTGAAATAACGTCAAAGCATGGCTAACGGTCAATTTCCGACGAAAGTCGCCGATTTCACGGAATTGGCGATTTTGAAACTCAGGATTGATCGAAATGATGGAAATAGCCCTAAATCGTGCGATTTACAGGATTTGGACAAAAACTGACTGTTCTAGGACAGCCGAATTGGGAATTTGTCGTTTATGGCCCCATTAGGCTTATTTTGCTGAAAGGAGACAATTTGAACAAAATTGCTCGTAGCGTTGTTGAAATAACGTCAAAGCATGGCTAGCGGTCAATTTCCGACGAAAGTCGCCGATTTCACGGAATTGGCGATTTTGAAACTCAGGATTGATCGAAATAGCCCTACATCGTGCGATTTACAGGATTTGGACAAAAACTGACAGTTCTAGGACTGCCGAATTGGGAATTTGTCGTTTATGGCCCCATTAGGCTTATTTTGCTAAAAGGAGACAATTTGAATAAAATTGCTCGTAGCGTTGTTGAAATAACGTCAAAGCATGGCTAATAGTCAATTTCCAACGAAAGTCGCCGATTTCACGGAATTGGCGATTTTGAAACTCAGGATTGATCGAAATGATGGAAATAGCCCTAAATCGTGCGATTTACAGGATTTGGACAAAAACTGACAGTTCTAGGACTGCCGAATTGAGAATTTGTCGTTTATGGCCCCACTAGGCTTATTTTGCTAAAAGGAGACGATTTGAACAAAATTGCTCGTAGCGTTGTTGAAATAACGTCAAAGCATGGTTAAAGGTCAATTTCCGACGAAAGTCGCCGATTTCACGGAATTGGCGATTTTGAAACTCAGGATTGATCGAAATAGCCCTAAATCGTGCGATTTACAGGATTTGGACAAAAACTGACTGTTCTAGGACAGCCGAATTGGGAATTTGTCGTTTATGGCCCCATTAGGCTTATTTTGCTAAAAGGAGACAATTTGAATAAAATTGCTTGTAGCGTTGTTGAAATAACGTCAAAGCATGGCTAACGGTCAATTTCCGACGAAAGTCGCCGATTTCACGGTATTGGCGATTTTGAAACTCAGGATTGATCGAAATAGCCCTAAATCGTGCGATTTACAGGATTTGGACAAAAACTGACAGTTCTAGGACTGCCGAATTGGGAATTTGTCGTTTATGGCCCCATTAGGCTTATTTTGCTAAAAGGAGACGATTTGAACAAAATTACTCGTAGCGTTGTTGAAATAACGTCAAAGCATGGTTAAAGGTCAATTTCCGACGAAACTCGCCGATTTCACGGATGTGACGATTTTGAAACTCAGGATTGATCGAAATAGCCATAAATCGTGCGATTTACACGATTTGGACAAAAACTGACTGTTCTAGGACAGCCGAATTGGGAATTTATCGTTTATGGCCCCATTAGGCTTATTTTGCTAAAAGGAGACAATTTGAACAAAATTGCTCGTAGCGTTGTTGAAATAACGTCAAAGCATGGATAACGGTCAATTTCCGACGAAAGTCGCCGATTTCACGGAATTGGCGATTTTGAAACTCAGGATTGATCGAAATGAAGGAAATAGCCCTAAATCGTGCGATTTACACGATTTGGACAAATACTGACTGTTCTAGGACAGCCGAATTGGCAATTTGTCGTTTATGGTCCCATTAGGCTTATTTTGCTAAAAGGAGACGATTTGAACAAAATTGCTCGTAGCGTTGTTGAAATAACGTCAAAGCATGGCTAACGGTCAATTTCCGACGAAAGTCGCCGATTTCACGGAATTGGCGATTTTGAAACTCAGGATTGATCGAAATGATGGAAATAGCCCTAAATCGTGCGATTTACAGGATTTGGACAAAAACTGACTGTTCTAGGACAGCCGAATTGGGAATTTGTCGTTTAATGCCCCATTAGGCTTATTTTGCTGAAAGGAGACAATTTGAACAAAATTGCTCGTAGCGTTGTTGAAATAACGTCAAAGCATGGATAACGGTCAATTTCCGACGAAAGTCGCCGATTTCACGGAATTGGCGATTTTGAAACTCAGGATTGATCGAAATAGCCCTAAATTGTGCGATTTACAGGATTTGGACAAAAACTGACAGTTCTAGGACTGCCGAATTGGGAATTTGTCGTTTATGGCCCCATTAGGCTTATTTTGCTAAAAGGAGACGATTTGAACAAAATTGCTCGTAGCGTTGTTGAAATAACGTCAAAGCATGGCTAACGGTCAATTTCCGACGAAACTCGCCGATTTCACGGATGTGACGATTTTGAAACTCAGGATTGATCGAAATAGCCCTAAATCGTGCGATTTACACGATTTGGACAAAAACTGACTGTTCTAGGACAGCCGAATTGGGAATTTATCGTTTATGGCCCCATTAGGCTTATTTTGCTAAAAGGAGACAATTTGAACAAAATTGCTCGTAGCGTTGTTGAAATAACGTCAAAGCATGGATAACGGTCAATTTCCGACGAAAGTCGCCGATTTCACGGAATTGGCGATTTTGAAACTCAGGATTGATCGAAATGAAGGAAATAGCCCTAAATCGTGCGATTTACACGATTTGGACAAATACTGACTGTTCTAGGACAGCCGAATTGGCAATTTGTCGTTTATGGTCCCATTAGGCTTATTTTGCTAAAAGGAGACGATTTGAACAAAATTGCTCGTAGCGTTGTTGAAATAACGTCAAAGCATGGCTAACGGTCAATTTCCGACGAAAGTCGCCGATTTCACGGAATTGGCGATTTTGAAACTCAGGATTGATCGAAATGATGGAAATAGCCCTAAATCGTGCGATTTACAGGATTTGGACAAAAACTGACTGTTCTAGGACAGCCGAATTGGGAATTTGTCGTTTATGGCCCCATTAGGCTTATTTTGCTGAAAGGAGACAATTTGAACAAAATTGCTCGTAGCGTTGTTGAAATAACGTCAAAGCATGGCTAGCGGTCAATTTCCGACGAAAGTCGCCGATTTCACGGAATTGGCGATTTTGAAACTCAGGATTGATCGAAATAGCCCTAAATTGTGCGATTTACAGGATTTGGACAAAAACTGACAGTTCTAGGACTGCCGAATTGGGAATTTGTCGTTTATGGCCCCATTAGGCTTATTTTGCTAAAAGGAGACGATTTGAACAAAATTGCTCGTAGCGTTGTTGAAATAACGTCAAAGCATGGCTAACGGTCAATTTCCGACGAAACTCGCCGATTTCACGGATGTGACGATTTTGAAACTCAGGATTGATCGAAATAGCCCTAAATCGTGCGATTTACACGATTTGGACAAAAACTGACTGTTCTAGGACAGCCGAATTGGGAATTTATCGTTTATGGCCCCATTAGGCTTATTTTGCTAAAAGGAGATAATTTGAACAAAATTGCTCGTAGCGTTGTTGAAATAACGTCAAAGCATGGATAACGGTCAATTTCCGACGAAAGTCGCCGATTTCACGGAATTGGCGATTTTGAAACTCAGGATTGATCGAAATGAAGGAAATAGCCCTAAATCGTGCGATTTACACGATTTGGACAAATACTGACTGTTCTAGGACAGCCGAATTGGCAATTTGTCGTTTATGGTCCCATTAGGCTTATTTTGCTAAAAGGAGACGATTTGAACAAAATTGCTCGTAGCGTTGTTGAAATAACGTCAAAGCATGGCTAACGGTCAATTTCCGACGAAAGTCGCCGATTTCACGGAATTGGCGATTTTGAAACTCAGGATTGATCGAAATGATGGAAATAGCCCTAAATCGTGCGATTTACAGGATTTGGACAAAAACTGACTGTTCTAGGACAGCCGAATTGGGAATTTGTCGTTTATGGCCCCATTAGGCTTATTTTGCTGAAAGGAGACAATTTGAACAAAATTGCTCGTAGCGTTGTTGAAATAACGTCAAAGCATGGCTAGCGGTCAATTTCCGACGAAAGTCGCCGATTTCACGGAATTGGCGATTTTGAAACTCAGGATTGATCGAAATAGCCCTAAATTGTGCGATTTACAGGATTTGGACAAAAACTGACAGTTCTAGGACTGCCGAATTGGGAATTTGTCGTTTATGGCCCCATTAGGCTTATTTTGCTAAAAGGAGACAATTTGAATAAAATTGCTCGTAGCGTTGTTGAAATAACGTCAAAGCATGGCTAACGGTCAATTTCCGACGAAAGTCGCCGATTTCACGGTATTGGCGATTTTGAAACTCAGGATTGATCGAAATAGCCCTAAATCGTGCGATTTACAGGATTTGGACAAAAACTGACAGTTCTAGGACTGCCGAATTGGGAATTTGTCGTTTATGGCCCCATTAGGCTTATTTTGCTAAAAGGAGACGATTTGAACAAAATTACTCGTAGCGTTGTTGAAATAACGTCAAAGCATGGTTAAAGGTCAATTTCCGACGAAACTCGCCGATTTCACGGATGTGACGATTTTGAAACTCAGGATTGATCGAAATAGCCATAAATCGTGCGATTTACACGATTTGGACAAAAACTGACTGTTCTAGGACAGCCGAATTGGGAATTTATCGTTTATGGCCCCATTAGGCTTATTTTGCTAAAAGGAGACAATTTGAACAAAATTGCTCGTAGCGTTGTTGAAATAACGTCAAAGCATGGATAACGGTCAATTTCCGACGAAAGTCGCCGATTTCACGGAATTGGCGATTTTGAAACTCAGGATTGATCGAAATGAAGGAAATAGCCCTAAATCGTGCGATTTACACGATTTGGACAAATACTGACTGTTCTAGGACAGCCGAATTGGCAATTTGTCGTTTATGGTCCCATTAGGCTTATTTTGCTAAAAGGAGACGATTTGAACAAAATTGCTCGTAGCGTTGTTGAAATAACGTCAAAGCATGGCTAACGGTCAATTTCCGACGAAAGTCGCCGATTTCACGGAATTGGCGATTTTGAAACTCAGGATTGATCGAAATGATGGAAATAGCCCTAAATCGTGCGATTTACAGGATTTGGACAAAAACTGACTGTTCTAGGACAGCCGAATTGGGAATTTGTCGTTTATGGCCCCATTAGGCTTATTTTGCTGAAAGGAGACAATTTGAACAAAATTGCTCGTAGCGTTGTTGAAATAACGTCAAAGCATGGATAACGGTCAATTTCCGACGAAAGTCGCCGATTTCACGGAATTGGCGATTTTGAAACTCAGGATTGATCGAAATAGCCCTAAATTGTGCGATTTACAGGATTTGGACAAAAACTGACAGTTCTAGGACTGCCGAATTGGGAATTTGTCGTTTATGGCCCCATTAGGCTTATTTTGCTAAAAGGAGACGATTTGAACAAAATTGCTCGTAGCGTTGTTGAAATAACGTCAAAGCATGGCTAACGGTCAATTTCCGACGAAACTCGCCGATTTCACGGATGTGACGATTTTGAAACTCAGGATTGATCGAAATAGCCCTAAATCGTGCGATTTACACGATTTGGACAAAAACTGACTGTTCTAGGACAGCCGAATTGGGAATTTATCGTTTATGGCCCCATTAGGCTTATTTTGCTAAAAGGAGACAATTTGAACAAAATTGCTCGTAGCGTTGTTGAAATAACGTCAAAGCATGGATAACGGTCAATTTCCGACGAAAGTCGCCGATTTCACGGAATTGGCGATTTTGAAACTCAGGATTGATCGAAATGAAGGAAATAGCCCTAAATCGTGCGATTTACACGATTTGGACAAATATTGACTGTTCTAGGACAGCCGAATTGGCAATTTGTCGTTTATGGTCCCATTAGGCTTATTTTGCTAAAAGGAGACGATTTGAACAAAATTGCTCGTAGCGTTGTTGAAATAACGTCAAAGCATGGCTAACGGTCAATTTCCGACGAAAGTCGCCGATTTCACGGAATTGGCGATTTTGAAACTCAGGATTGATCGAAATGATGGAAATAGCCCTAAATCGTGCGATTTACAGGATTTGGACAAAAACTGACTGTTCTAGGACAGCCGAATTGGGAATTTGTCGTTTATGGCCCCATTAGGCTTATTTTGCTGAAAGGAGACAATTTGAACAAAATTGCTCGTAGCGTTGTTGAAATAACGTCAAAGCATGGCTAGCGGTCAATTTCCGACGAAAGTCGCCGATTTCACGGAATTGGCGATTTTGAAACTCAGGATTGATCGAAATAGCCCTACATCGTGCGATTTACAGGATTTGGACAAAAACTGACAGTTCTAGGACTGCCGAATTGGGAATTTGTCGTTTATGGCCCCATTAGGCTTATTTTGCTAAAAGGAGACAATTTGAATAAAATTGCTCGTAGCGTTGTTGAAATAACGTCAAAGCATGGCTAATAGTCAATTTCCAACGAAAGTCGCCGATTTCACGGAATTGGCGATTTTGAAACTCAGGATTGATCGAAATGATGGAAATAGCCCTAAATCGTGCGATTTACAGGATTTGGACAAAAACTGACTGTTCTAGGACAGCCGAATTGGGAATTTGTCGTTTATGGCCCCATTAGGCTTATTTTGCTAAATGGAGACGAATTGAACAAAATTGCTCGTAGCGTTGTTGAAATAACGTCAAAGCATGGGTAACGGTCAATTTCCGACGAAAGTCGCCGATTTCACGGAATTGGCGATTTTGAAACTCAGGATTGATCGAAATAGCCCTAAATTGTGCGATTTACAGGATTTGGACAAAAACTGACAGTTCTAGGACTGCCGAATTGGGAATTTGTCGTTTATGGCCCCATTAGGCTTATTTTGCTAAAAGGAGACGATTTGAACAAAATTGCTCGTAGCGTTGTTGAAATAACGTCAAAGCATGGCTAACGGTCAATTTCCGACGAAACTCGCCGATTTCACGGATGTGACGATTTTGAAACTCAGGATTGATCGAAATAGCCCTAAATCGTGCGATTTACACGATTTGGACAAAAACTGACTGTTCTAGGACAGCCGAATTGGGAATTTATCGTTTATGGCCCCATTAGGCTTATTTTGCTAAAAGGAGACAATTTGAACAAAATTGCTCGTAGCGTTGTTGAAATAACGTCAAAGCATGGATAACGGTCAATTTCCGACGAAAGTCGCCGATTTCACGGAATTGGCGATTTTGAAACTCAGGATTGATCGAAATGAAGGAAATAGCCCTAAATCGTGCGATTTACACGATTTGGACAAATACTGACTGTTCTAGGACAGCCGAATTGGCAATTTGTCGTTTATGGTCCCATTAGGCTTATTTTGCTAAAAGGAGACGATTTGAACAAAATTGCTCGTAGCGTTGTTGAAATAACGTCAAAGCATGGCTAACGGTCAATTTCCGACGAAAGTCGCCGATTTCACGGAATTGGCGATTTTGAAACTCAGGATTGATCGAAATGATGGAAATAGCCCTAAATCGTGCGATTTACAGGATTTGGACAAAAACTGACTGTTCTAGGACAGCCGAATTGGGAATTTGTCGTTTATGGCCCCATTAGGCTTATTTTGCTGAAAGGAGACAATTTGAACAAAATTGCTCGTAGCGTTGTTGAAATAACGTCAAAGCATGGCTAGCGGTCAATTTCCGACGAAAGTCGCCGATTTCACGGAATTGGCGATTTTGAAACTCAGGATTGATCGAAATAGCCCTACATCGTGCGATTTACAGGATTTGGACAAAAACTGACAGTTCTAGGACTGCCGAATTGGGAATTTGTCGTTTATGGCCCCATTAGGCTTATTTTGCTAAAAGGAGACAATTTGAATAAAATTGCTCGTAGCGTTGTTGAAATAACGTCAAAGCATGGCTAATAGTCAATTTCCAACGAAAGTCGCCGATTTCACGGTATTGGCGATTTTGAAACTCAGGATTGATCGAAATGATGGAAATAGCCCTAAATCGTGCGATTTACAGGATTTGGACAAAAACTGACTGTTCTAGGACAGCCGAATTGGGAATTTGTCGTTTATGGCCCCATTAGGCTTATTTTGCTAAATGGAGACGAATTGAACAAAATTGCTCGTAGCGTTGTTGAAATAACGTCAAAGCATGGGTAACGGTCAATTTCCGACGAAAGTCGCCGATTTCACGGAATTGGCGATTTTGAAACTCAGGATTGATCGAAATGATGGAAATAGCCCTACATCGTGCGATTTACAGGATTTGGACAAAAACTGACAGTTCTAGGACTGCCGAATTGGGAATTTGTCGTTTATGGCCCCATTAGGCTTATTTTGCTAAAAGGAGACAATTTGAATAAAATTGCTCGTAGCGTTGTTGAAATAACGTCAAAGCATGGCTAATAGTCAATTTCCAACGAAAGTCGCCGATTTCACGGAATTGGCGATTTTGAAACTCAGGATTGATCGAAATGAAGGAAATAGCCCTAAATCGTGCGATTTACACGATTTGGACAAATACTGACTGTTCTAGGACAGCCGAATTGGCAATTTGTCGTTTATGGTCCCATTAGGCTTATTTTGCTAAAAGGAGACGATTTGAACAAAATTGCTCGTAGCGTTGTTGAAATAACGTCAAAGCATGGCTAACGGTCAATTTCCGACGAAAGTCGCCGATTTCACGGAATTGGCGATTTTGAAACTCAGGATTGATCGAAATGATGGAAATAGCCCTAAATCGTGCGATTTACAGGATTTGGACAAAAACTGACAGTTCTAGGACTGCCGAATTGGGAATTTGTCGTTTATGGCCCCATTAGGCTTATTTTGCTAAAAGGAGACGATTTGAACAAAATTACTCGTAGCGTTGTTGAAATAACGTCAAAGCATGGTTAAAGGTCAATTTCCGACGAAACTCGCCGATTTCACGGATGTGACGATTTTGAAACTCAGGATTGATCGAAATAGCCATAAATCGTGCGATTTACACAATTTGGACAAAAACTGACTGTTCTAGGACAGCCGAATTGGGAATTTATCGTTTATGGCCCCATTAGGCTTATTTTGCTAAAAGGAGACAATTTGAACAAAATTGCTCGTAGCGTTGTTGAAATAACGTCAAAGCATGGATAACGGTCAATTTCCGACGAAAGTCGCCGATTTCACGGAATTGGCGATTTTGAAACTCAGGATTGATCGAAATGAAGGAAATAGCCCTAAATCGTGCGATTTACACGATTTGGACAAATACTGACTGTTCTAGGACAGCCGAATTGGCAATTTGTCGTTTATGGTCCCATTAGGCTTATTTTGCTAAAAGGAGACGATTTGAACAAAATTGCTCGTAGCGTTGTTGAAATAACGTCAAAGCATGGCTAACGGTCAATTTCCGACGAAAGTCGCCGATTTCACGGAATTGGCGATTTTGAAACTCAGGATTGATCGAAATGATGGAAATAGCCCTAAATCGTGCGATTTACAGGATTTGGACAAAAACTGACAGTTCTAGGACTGCCGAATTGGGAATTTGTCGTTTATGGCCCCATTAGGCTTATTTTGCTAAAAGGAGACGATTTGAACAAAATTGCTCGTAGCGTTGTTGAAATAACGTCAAAGCATGGCTAACGGTCAATTTCCGACGAAACTCGCCGATTTCACGGATGTGACGATTTTGAAACTCAGGATTGATCGAAATAGCCCTAAATCGTGCGATTTACACGATTTGGACAAAAACTGACTGTTCTAGGACAGCCGAATTGGGAATTTATCGTTTATGGCCCCATTAGGCTTATTTTGCTAAAAGGAGACAATTTGAACAAAATTGCTCGTAGCGTTGTTGAAATAACGTCAAAGCATGGATAACGGTCAATTTCCGACGAAAGTCGCCGATTTCACGGAATTGGCGATTTTGAAACTCAGGATTGATCGAAATGAAGGAAATAGCCCTAAATCGTGCGATTTACACGATTTGGACAAATACTGACTGTTCTAGGACAGCCGAATTGGCAATTTGTCGTTTATGGTCCCATTAGGCTTATTTTGCTAAAAGGAGACGATTTGAACAAAATTGCTCGTAGCGTTGTTGAAATAACGTCAAAGCATGGCTAACGGTCAATTTCCGACGAAAGTCGCCGATTTCACGGAATTGGCGATTTTGAAACTCAGGATTGATCGAAATGATGGAAATAGCCCTAAATCGTGCGATTTACAGGATTTGGACAAAAACTGACTGTTCTAGGACAGCCGAATTGGGAATTTGTCGTTTATGGCCCCATTAGGCTTATTTTGCTGAAAGGAGACAATTTGAACAAAATTGCTCGTAGCGTTGTTGAAATAACGTCAAAGCATGGCTAGCGGTCAATTTCCGACGAAAGTCGCCGATTTCACGGAATTGGCGATTTTGAAACTCAGGATTGATCGAAATAGCCCTACATCGTGCGATTTACAGGATTTGGACAAAAACTGACAGTTCTAGGACTGCCGAATTGGGAATTTGTCGTTTATGGCCCCATTAGGCTTATTTTGCTAAAAGGAGACAATTTGAATAAAATTGCTCGTAGCGTTGTTGAAATAACGTCAAAGCATGGCTAATAGTCAATTTCCAACGAAAGTCGCCGATTTCACGGAATTGGCGATTTTGAAACTCAGGATTGATCGAAATGATGGAAATAGCCCTAAATCGTGCGATTTACAGGATTTGGACAAAAACTGACAGTTCTAGGACTGCCGAATTGAGAATTTGTCGTTTATGGCCCCACTAGGCTTATTTTGCTAAAAGGAGACGATTTGAACAAAATTGCTCGTAGCGTTGTTGAAATAACGTCAAAGCATGGTTAAAGGTCAATTTCCGACGAAAGTCGCCGATTTCACGGAATTGGCGATTTTGAAACTCAGGATTGATCGAAATAGCCCTAAATCGTGCGATTTACAGGATTTGGACAAAAACTGACTGTTCTAGGACAGCCGAATTGGGAATTTGTCGTTTATGGCCCCATTAGGCTTATTTTGCTAAAAGGAGACAATTTGAATAAAATTGCTTGTAGCGTTGTTGAAATAACGTCAAAGCATGGCTAACGGTCAATTTCCGACGAAAGTCGCCGATTTCACGGTATTGGCGATTTTGAAACTCAGGATTGATCGAAATAGCCCTAAATCGTGCGATTTACAGGATTTGGACAAAAACTGACAGTTCTAGGACTGCCGAATTGGGAATTTGTCGTTTATGGCCCCATTAGGCTTATTTTGCTAAAAGGAGACGATTTGAACAAAATTACTCGTAGCGTTGTTGAAATAACGTCAAAGCATGGTTAAAGGTCAATTTCCGACGAAACTCGCCGATTTCACGGATGTGACGATTTTGAAACTCAGGATTGATCGAAATAGCCATAAATCGTGCGATTTACACGATTTGGACAAAAACTGACTGTTCTAGGACAGCCGAATTGGGAATTTATCGTTTATGGCCCCATTAGGCTTATTTTGCTAAAAGGAGACAATTTGAACAAAATTGCTCGTAGCGTTGTTGAAATAACGTCAAAGCATGGATAACGGTCAATTTCCGACGAAAGTCGCCGATTTCACGGAATTGGCGATTTTGAAACTCAGGATTGATCGAAATGAAGGAAATAGCCCTAAATCGTGCGATTTACACGATTTGGACAAATACTGACTGTTCTAGGACAGCCGAATTGGCAATTTGTCGTTTATGGTCCCATTAGGCTTATTTTGCTAAAAGGAGACGATTTGAACAAAATTGCTCGTAGCGTTGTTGAAATAACGTCAAAGCATGGCTAACGGTCAATTTCCGACGAAAGTCGCCGATTTCACGGAATTGGCGATTTTGAAACTCAGGATTGATCGAAATGATGGAAATAGCCCTAAATCGTGCGATTTACAGGATTTGGACAAAAACTGACTGTTCTAGGACAGCCGAATTGGGAATTTGTCGTTTAATGCCCCATTAGGCTTATTTTGCTGAAAGGAGACAATTTGAACAAAATTGCTCGTAGCGTTGTTGAAATAACGTCAAAGCATGGATAACGGTCAATTTCCGACGAAAGTCGCCGATTTCACGGAATTGGCGATTTTGAAACTCAGGATTGATCGAAATAGCCCTAAATTGTGCGATTTACAGGATTTGGACAAAAACTGACAGTTCTAGGACTGCCGAATTGGGAATTTGTCGTTTATGGCCCCATTAGGCTTATTTTGCTAAAAGGAGACGATTTGAACAAAATTGCTCGTAGCGTTGTTGAAATAACGTCAAAGCATGGCTAACGGTCAATTTCCGACGAAACTCGCCGATTTCACGGATGTGACGATTTTGAAACTCAGGATTGATCGAAATAGCCCTAAATCGTGCGATTTACACGATTTGGACAAAAACTGACTGTTCTAGGACAGCCGAATTGGGAATTTATCGTTTATGGCCCCATTAGGCTTATTTTGCTAAAAGGAGACAATTTGAACAAAATTGCTCGTAGCGTTGTTGAAATAACGTCAAAGCATGGATAACGGTCAATTTCCGACGAAAGTCGCCGATTTCACGGAATTGGCGATTTTGAAACTCAGGATTGATCGAAATAGCCCTAAATTGTGCGATTTACAGGATTTGGACAAAAACTGACAGTTCTAGGACTGCCGAATTGGGAATTTGTCGTTTATGGCCCCATTAGGCTTATTTTGCTAAAAGGAGACGATTTGAACAAAATTGCTCGTAGCGTTGTTGAAATAACGTCAAAGCATGGCTAACGGTCAATTTCCGACGAAACTCGCCGATTTCACGGATGTGACGATTTTGAAACTCAGGATTGATCGAAATAGCCCTAAATCGTGCGATTTACACGATTTGGACAAAAACTGACTGTTCTAGGACAGCCGAATTGGGAATTTGTCGTTTATGGCCCCATTAGGCTTATTTTGCTGAAAGGAGACAATTTGAACAAAATTGCTCGTAGCGTTGTTGAAATAACGTCAAAGCATGGCTAGCGGTCAATTTCCGACGAAAGTCGCCGATTTCACGGAATTGGCGATTTTGAAACTCAGGATTGATCGAAATGAAGGAAATAGCCCTAAATCGTGCGATTTACACGATTTGGACAAATACTGACTGTTCTAGGACAGCCGAATTGGCAATTTGTCGTTTATGGTCCCATTAGGCTTATTTTGCTAAAAGGAGACGATTTGAACAAAATTGCTCGTAGCGTTGTTGAAATAACGTCAAAGCATGGCTAACGGTCAATTTCCGACGAAAGTCGCCGATTTCACGGAATTGGCGATTTTGAAACTCAGGATTGATCGAAATGATGGAAATAGCCCTAAATCGTGCGATTTACAGGATTTGGACAAAAACTGACTGTTCTAGGACAGCCGAATTGGGAATTTGTCGTTTATGGCCCCATTAGGCTTATTTTGCTGAAAGGAGACAATTTGAACAAAATTGCTCGTAGCGTTGTTGAAATAACGTCAAAGCATGGCTAGCGGTCAATTTCCGACGAAAGTCGCCGATTTCACGGAATTGGCGATTTTGAAACTCAGGATTGATCGAAATAGCCCTAAATTGTGCGATTTACAGGATTTGGACAAAAACTGACAGTTCTAGGACTGCCGAATTGGGAATTTGTCGTTTATGGCCCCATTAGGCTTATTTTGCTAAAAGGAGACGATTTGAACAAAATTGCTCGTAGCGTTGTTGAAATAACGTCAAAGCATGGCTAACGGTCAATTTCCGACGAAACTCGCCGATTTCACGGATGTGACGATTTTGAAACTCAGGATTGATCGAAATAGCCCTAAATCGTGCGATTTACACGATTTGGACAAAAACTGACTGTTCTAGGACAGCCGAATTGGGAATTTATCGTTTATGGCCCCATTAGGCTTATTTTGCTAAAAGGAGATAATTTGAACAAAATTGCTCGTAGCGTTGTTGAAATAACGTCAAAGCATGGATAACGGTCAATTTCCGACGAAAGTCGCCGATTTCACGGAATTGGCGATTTTGAAACTCAGGATTGATCGAAATGATGGAAATAGCCCTACATCGTGCGATTTACAGGATTTGGACAAAAACTGACAGTTCTAGGACTGCCGAATTGGGAATTTGTCGTTTATGGCCCCATTAGGCTTATTTTGCTAAAAGGAGACAATTTGAATAAAATTGCTCGTAGCGTTGTTGAAATAACGTCAAAGCATGGCTAATAGTCAATTTCCAACGAAAGTCGCCGATTTCACGGAATTGGCGATTTTGAAACTCAGGATTGATCGAAATGAAGGAAATAGCCCTAAATCGTGCGATTTACACGATTTGGACAAATACTGACTGTTCTAGGACAGCCGAATTGGCAATTTGTCGTTTATGGTCCCATTAGGCTTATTTTGCTAAAAGGAGACGATTTGAACAAAATTGCTCGTAGCGTTGTTGAAATAACGTCAAAGCATGGCTAACGGTCAATTTCCGACGAAAGTCGCCGATTTCACGGAATTGGCGATTTTGAAACTCAGGATTGATCGAAATGATGGAAATAGCCCTAAATCGTGCGATTTACAGGATTTGGACAAAAACTGACAGTTCTAGGACTGCCGAATTGGGAATTTGTCGTTTATGGCCCCATTAGGCTTATTTTGCTAAAAGGAGACGATTTGAACAAAATTGCTCGTAGCGTTGTTGAAATAACGTCAAAGCATGGTTAAAGGTCAATTTCCGACGAAACTCGCCGATTTCACGGATGTGACGATTTTGAAACTCAGGATTGATCGAAATAGCCATAAATCGTGCGATTTACACGATTTGGACAAAAACTGACTGTTCTAGGACAGCCGAATTGGGAATTTATCGTTTATGGCCCCATTAGGCTTATTTTGCTAAAAGGAGACAATTTGAACAAAATTGCTCGTAGCGTTGTTGAAATAACGTCAAAGCATGGATAACGGTTAATTTCCGACGAAAGTCGCCGATTTCACGGAATTGGCGATTTTGAAACTCAGGATTGATCGAAATGAAGGAAATAGCCCTAAATCGTGCGATTTACACGATTTGGACAAATACTGACTGTTCTAGGACAGCCGAATTGGCAATTTGTCGTTTATGGTCCCATTAGGCTTATTTTGCTAAAAGGAGACGATTTGAACAAAATTGCTCGTAGCGTTGTTGAAATAACGTCAAAGCATGGCTAACGGTCAATTTCCGACGAAAGTCGCCGATTTCACGGAATTGGCGATTTTGAAACTCAGGATTGATCGAAATGATGGAAATAGCCCTAAATCGTGCGATTTACAGGATTTGGACAAAAACTGACAGTTCTAGGACTGCCGAATTGGGAATTTGTCGTTTATGGCCCCATTAGGCTTATTTTGCTAAAAGGAGACGATTTGAACAAAATTGCTCGTAGCGTTGTTGAAATAACGTCAAAGCATGGCTAACGGTCAATTTCCGACGAAACTCGCCGATTTCACGGATGTGACGATTTTGAAACTCAGGATTGATCGAAATAGCCCTAAATCGTGCGATTTACACGATTTGGACAAAAACTGACTGTTCTAGGACAGCCGAATTGGGAATTTATCGTTTATGGCCCCATTAGGCTTATTTTGCTAAAAGGAGACAATTTGAACAAAATTGCTCGTAGCGTTGTTGAAATAACGTCAAAGCATGGATAACGGTCAATTTCCGACGAAAGTCGCCGATTTCACGGAATTGGCGATTTTGAAACTCAGGATTGATCGAAATGAAGGAAATAGCCCTAAATCGTGCGATTTACACGATTTGGACAAATACTGACTGTTCTAGGACAGCCGAATTGGCAATTTGTCGTTTATGGTCCCATTAGGCTTATTTTGCTAAAAGGAGACGATTTGAACAAAATTGCTCGTAGCGTTGTTGAAATAACGTCAAAGCATGGCTAACGGTCAATTTCCGACGAAAGTCGCCGATTTCACGGAATTGGCGATTTTGAAACTCAGGATTGATCGAAATGATGGAAATAGCCCTAAATCGTGCGATTTACAGGATTTGGACAAAAACTGACTGTTCTAGGACAGCCGAATTGGGAATTTGTCGTTTATGGCCCCATTAGGCTTATTTTGCTGAAAGGAGACAATTTGAACAAAATTGCTCGTAGCGTTGTTGAAATAACGTCAAAGCATGGCTAGCGGTCAATTTCCGACGAAAGTCGCCGATTTCACGGAATTGGCGATTTTGAAACTCAGGATTGATCGAAATAGCCCTACATCGTGCGATTTACAGGATTTGGACAAAAACTGACAGTTCTAGGACTGCCGAATTGGGAATTTGTCGTTTATGGCCCCATTAGGCTTATTTTGCTAAAAGGAGACAATTTGAATAAAATTGCTCGTAGCGTTGTTGAAATAACGTCAAAGCATGGCTAATAGTCAATTTCCAACGAAAGTCGCCGATTTCACGGAATTGGCGATTTTGAAACTCAGGATTGATCGAAATGATGGAAATAGCCCTAAATCGTGCGATTTACAGGATTTGGACAAAAACTGACAGTTCTAGGACTGCCGAATTGAGAATTTGTCGTTTATGGCCCCACTAGGCTTATTTTGCTAAAAGGAGACGATTTGAACAAAATTGCTCGTAGCGTTGTTGAAATAACGTCAAAGCATGGTTAAAGGTCAATTTCCGACGAAAGTCGCCGATTTCACGGAATTGGCGATTTTGAAACTCAGGATTGATCGAAATAGCCCTAAATCGTGCGATTTACAGGATTTGGACAAAAACTGACTGTTCTAGGACAGCCGAATTGGGAATTTGTCGTTTATGGCCCCATTAGGCTTATTTTGCTAAAAGGAGACAATTTGAATAAAATTGCTCGTAGCGTTGTTGAAATAACGTCAAAGCATGGCTAACGGTCAATTTCCGACGAAAGTCGCCGATTTCACGGTATTGGCGATTTTGAAACTCAGGATTGATCGAAATAGCCCTAAATCGTGCGATTTACAGGATTTGGACAAAAACTGACAGTTCTAGGACTGCCGAATTGGGAATTTGTCGTTTATGGCCCCATTAGGCTTATTTTGCTAAAAGGAGACGATTTGAACAAAATTACTCGTAGCGTTGTTGAAATAACGTCAAAGCATGGTTAAAGGTCAATTTCCGACGAAACTCGCCGATTTCACGGATGTGACGATTTTGAAACTCAGGATTGATCGAAATAGCCATAAATCGTGCGATTTACACGATTTGGACAAAAACTGACTGTTCTAGGACAGCCGAATTGGGAATTTATCGTTTATGGCCCCATTAGGCTTATTTTGCTAAAAGGAGACAATTTGAACAAAATTGCTCGTAGCGTTGTTGAAATAACGTCAAAGCATGGATAACGGTCAATTTCCGACGAAAGTCGCCGATTTCACGGAATTGGCGATTTTGAAACTCAGGATTGATCGAAATGAAGGAAATAGCCCTAAATCGTGCGATTTACACGATTTGGACAAATACTGACTGTTCTAGGACAGCCGAATTGGGAATTTGTCGTTTAATGCCCCATTAGGCTTATTTTGCTGAAAGGAGACAATTTGAACAAAATTGCTCGTAGCGTTGTTGAAATAACGTCAAAGCATGGATAACGGTCAATTTCCGACGAAAGTCGCCGATTTCACGGAATTGGCGATTTTGAAACTCAGGATTGATCGAAATAGCCCTAAATTGTGCGATTTACAGGATTTGGACAAAAACTGACAGTTCTAGGACTGCCGAATTGGGAATTTGTCGTTTATGGCCCCATTAGGCTTATTTTGCTAAAAGGAGACGATTTGAACAAAATTGCTCGTAGCGTTGTTGAAATAACGTCAAAGCATGGCTAACGGTCAATTTCCGACGAAACTCGCCGATTTCACGGATGTGACGATTTTGAAACTCAGGATTGATCGAAATAGCCCTAAATCGTGCGATTTACACGATTTGGACAAAAACTGACTGTTCTAGGACAGCCGAATTGGGAATTTATCGTTTATGGCCCCATTAGGCTTATTTTGCTAAAAGGAGACAATTTGAACAAAATTGCTCGTAGCGTTGTTGAAATAACGTCAAAGCATGGATAACGGTCAATTTCCGACGAAAGTCGCCGATTTCACGGAATTGGCGATTTTGAAACTCAGGATTGATCGAAATGAAGGAAATAGCCCTAAATCGTGCGATTTACACGATTTGGACAAATACTGACTGTTCTAGGACAGCCGAATTGGCAATTTGTCGTTTATGGTCCCATTAGGCTTATTTTGCTAAAAGGAGACGATTTGAACAAAATTGCTCGTAGCGTTGTTGAAATAACGTCAAAGCATGGCTAACGGTCAATTTCCGACGAAAGTCGCCGATTTCACGGAATTGGCGATTTTGAAACTCAGGATTGATCGAAATGATGGAAATAGCCCTAAATCGTGCGATTTACAGGATTTGGACAAAAACTGACTGTTCTAGGACAGCCGAATTGGGAATTTGTCGTTTATGGCCCCATTAGGCTTATTTTGCTGAAAGGAGACAATTTGAACAAAATTGCTCGTAGCGTTGTTGAAATAACGTCAAAGCATGGCTAGCGGTCAATTTCCGACGAAAGTCGCCGATTTCACGGAATTGGCGATTTTGAAACTCAGGATTGATCGAAATAGCCCTAAATTGTGCGATTTACAGGATTTGGACAAAAACTGACAGTTCTAGGACTGCCGAATTGGGAATTTGTCGTTTATGGCCCCATTAGGCTTATTTTGCTAAAAGGAGACGATTTGAACAAAATTGCTCGTAGCGTTGTTGAAATAACGTCAAAGCATGGCTAACGGTCAATTTCCGACGAAACTCGCCGATTTCACGGATGTGACGATTTTGAAACTCAGGATTGATCGAAATAGCCCTAAATCGTGCGATTTACACGATTTGGACAAAAACTGACTGTTCTAGGACAGCCGAATTGGGAATTTATCGTTTATGGCCCCATTAGGCTTATTTTGCTAAAAGGAGATAATTTGAACAAAATTGCTCGTAGCGTTGTTGAAATAACGTCAAAGCATGGATAACGGTCAATTTCCGACGAAAGTCGCCGATTTCACGGAATTGGCGATTTTGAAACTCAGGATTGATCGAAATGAAGGAAATAGCCCTAAATCGTGCGATTTACACGATTTGGACAAATACTGACTGTTCTAGGACAGCCGAATTGGCAATTTGTCGTTTATGGTCCCATTAGGCTTATTTTGCTAAAAGGAGACGATTTGAACAAAATTGCTCGTAGCGTTGTTGAAATAACGTCAAAGCATGGCTAACGGTCAATTTCCGACGAAAGTCGCCGATTTCACGGAATTGGCGATTTTGAAACTCAGGATTGATCGAAATGATGGAAATAGCCCTAAATCGTGCGATTTACAGGATTTGGACAAAAACTGACTGTTCTAGGACAGCCGAATTGGGAATTTGTCGTTTATGGCCCCATTAGGCTTATTTTGCTGAAAGGAGACAATTTGAACAAAATTGCTCGTAGCGTTGTTGAAATAACGTCAAAGCATGGCTAGCGGTCAATTTCCGACGAAAGTCGCCGATTTCACGGAATTGGCGATTTTGAAACTCAGGATTGATCGAAATAGCCCTACATCGTGCGATTTACAGGATTTGGACAAAAACTGACAGTTCTAGGACTGCCGAATTGGGAATTTGTCGTTTATGGCCCCATTAGGCTTATTTTGCTAAAAGGAGACAATTTGAATAAAATTGCTCGTAGCGTTGTTGAAATAACGTCAAAGCATGGCTAATAGTCAATTTCCAACGAAAGTCGCCGATTTCACGGTATTGGCGATTTTGAAACTCAGGATTGATCGAAATGATGGAAACAGCCCTAAATCGTGCGATTTACAGGATTTGGACAAAAACTGACTGTTCTAGGACAGCCGAATTGGGAATTTGTCGTTTATGGCCCCATTAGGCTTATTTTGCTAAATGGAGACGAATTGAACAAAATTGCTCGTAGCGTTGTTGAAATAACGTCAAAGCATGGGTAACGGTCAATTTCCGACGAAAGTCGCCGATTTCACGGAATTGGCGATTTTGAAACTCAGGATTGATCGAAATGATGGAAATAGCCCTAAATCGTGCGATTTACAGGATTTGGACAAAAACTGACAGTTCTAGGACTGCCGAATTAAGAATTTGTCGTTTATGGCCCCACTAGGCTTATTTTGCTAAAAGGAGACGATTTGAACAAAATTGCTCGTAGCGTTGTTGAAATAACGTCAAAGCATGGTTAAAGGTCAATTTCCGACGAAAGTCGCCGATTTCACGGAATTGGCGATTTTGAAACTCAGGATTGATCGAAATAGCCCTAAATCGTGCGATTTACAGGATTTGGACAAAAACTGACTGTTCTAGGACAGCAGAATTGGGAATTTGTCGTTTATGGCCCCATTAGGCTTATTTTGCTAAAAGGAGACAATTTGAATAAAATTGCTCGTAGCGTTGTTGAAATAACGTCAAAGCATGGCTAACGGTCAATTTCCGACGAAAGTCGCCGATTTCACGGTATTGGCGATTTTGAAACTCAGGATTGATCGAAATAGCCCTAAATCGTGCGATTTACAGGATTTGGACAAAAACTGACAGTTCTAGGACTGCCGAATTGGGAATTTGTCGTTTATGGCCCCATTAGGCTTATTTTGCTAAAAGGAGACGATTTGAACAAAATTACTCGTAGCGTTGTTGAAATAACGTCAAAGCATGGTTAAAGGTCAATTTCCGACGAAACTCGCCGATTTCACGGATGTGACGATTTTGAAACTCAGGATTGATCGAAATAGCCATAAATCGTGCGATTTACACGATTTGGACAAAAACTGACTGTTCTAGGACAGCCGAATTGGGAATTTATCGTTTATGGCCCCATTAGGCTTATTTTGCTAAAAGGAGACAATTTGAACAAAATTGCTCGTAGCGTTGTTGAAATAACGTCAAAGCATGGATAACGGTCAATTTCCGACGAAAGTCGCCGATTTCACGGAATTGGCGATTTTGAAACTCAGGATTGATCGAAATGAAGGAAATAGCCCTAAATCGTGCGATTTACACGATTTGGACAAATACTGACTGTTCTAGGACAGCCGAATTGGCAATTTGTCGTTTATGGTCCCATTAGGCTTATTTTGCTAAAAGGAGACGATTTGTACAAAATTGCTCGTAGCGTTGTTGAAATAACGTCAAAGCATGGCTAACGGTCAATTTCCGACGAAAGTCGCCGATTTCACGGAATTGGCGATTTTGAAACTCAGGATTGATCGAAATGATGGAAATAGCCCTAAATCGTGCGACTTATATTTCTTTACTCGTTGGGAGCAATAAAAAAAATGATTTATTTATTTTAAAATTATTACAAGTTCAAATAAAGGCAAAAATTACGTTACACTATCAGTTACGAGCTTCAATCACGACAATTACACAAAGAATGCTCATTAACTTAAATCTACTCCTTTTATATAAAATAAAGTTCATAGTCAGCACTATTGCATCCTGGCCGTGCGCTTCCCGCGGTGGTTCGTGGAATCCGTGGATGGTAATTCCTCCCCCCTAAGAGTGAACTTCAATGGCATCATGGAAGTTGCACGTCCTCCCCTGTGGTTTTGGTGGGTGGATCTTGATTTCTCTTTATTCTGCTCTGTCTCCATTTCCAAAGGGTTGATAGGCAACAGAGGGCTGCAAGGGCGTATAGTAAGATGGTCCACATGCTGGGGTAGGTGACAAGTTCCGTGTAGGTGATTGGTGAAAGCGGGCTGTCCATGGCGATCTTTTCTTCTAATTCGTGGAGGTCGTCTAACTTCAAGTCAGGCAGATGCAGACTTAAGTTTAGGTATGGCAGTTGCTGCTCCTTTTCGGCTAAGTCCGGAAATAGTATTGGCTCGGGGGTGATTTTCATAACCTTTTCGATATTTTCGGCAATAACTTTTTTCACTGTGATCCGGCATCCTGGAGGGATTCGGCAGATGAAAGTACCCATTAAGTTGCGCTTTTCGTTTAGCGAATTGGGGCAAAACATTTGAACGGTTTCCCTTTTTGGCAATACCATTACCCACTTATGTGTCTCGTCTAGCCGATTGAGGATTGGTTCAATGACTTTGGCCTCGATTTGGTGGCAATTTGAAGTCTCTCCATCTCTCTGAAGTATCTGGACCTCGCAAGGCGAGTTGCTTCCTATTTCTTCTAATCGAGAATTTGGACAAAGGTATCTTTCTGGCATTAGTTTTTAACAGTTTTCCCTGGTGTACATGTAGTACAATCTGTCCGTGATCAGATACTTATTTCGAGACATTATAAACTTAAACTGACCTTGATGTTGGATTGGGACTGCGTATAGATGGAAAAGGTCAAAGGATCGGTTATGTGCGATGGGAACATGTAATATATGAATGATTCGTAGTTGCGATATGAAGCTTTCTGGTTTAATGGTTTTGGCTATTATTGGTATGTTACTTTGTATGGCTTGTAGAGGTAATTGACCTTCATCCAACTGGTTTCGTAACAATTGTAATTCGGTATAAAGTTCTTGATTCGTAATAATGGTTGGATGTAGGACTCCCAATTGAGAAAATACCATTGAATTTTCGATGTCTTGCAAAATCGAATCAACTACTTCGTACATGTTAATAAAATCATTATTAAGTTCCACAAATAACGTAAAGTTCCTCCCTGAATTTATCTCGTTCAAATAAGGACGTATTTGATTAATTTTTTCCTCGATCATTTTGTCATTTTTATAGAGTTGCTGTAGAGTTTGATTAAATCGCTCAATAACTGATTTCGATAGTGTCCCTTGATTCATTACTTTTGTCTGGAGTATTTGTTGGTTGGTCTCTAAATTTTTTATTAGGTTGTTGTATCGATCTCCGTCGGCTGAATCTAAATTTCCCGAGATTAGTTTAAATGCTGTACCTAACACATTTACTAATCCTCGTTTTTGTCTAAAGTTTTGGGGTGGAATAATTTCGTTTAATCGTCTCTCAACTTTTTCCTTTAGGAATTTTAGCATTTCAAGAGAGTTTCGGATTTTAATGGTATACTTTTCAAAGGGTTCCGATACGTTAGTGTAAGTTAGGAGATGAGTGGTCTGTAAGTGAAGTCGTTTTACCTGGTTCACTATTGGTTGCATGTCGTAGTAGTGAATCAAGGTATGTACGTGATGAATAACTGAAGCTTTCCCTATCTTTATTGGGATTATACCAGGGTTGTCCGTTAATTCTCTCATTTCTATTGTTTCCGGGGATGCGAGCATGCTCATGCTGCTACTGAAATCAATAAAAAGTTTCTTTTATCGGCCGTACGTATTCACACATATTCTTAAAACTATACCTATTTCTATATGTTAACTTATAATTTATATACACTTTTACTTAGTCTTTATTTTTTGTTCTATTAAAACTATAACGTTTCCGGAGGGGTCTTTTCAAGTTACTCATATGAACCTTGCCCTGGTTCTGTATTGAAACTACTTTCTTATCCGGGTTTATTGTATCTATTTTCACGGGGCCTTTAAATGGATCCCGTAACTTTTCTCTTCCATGAGTCGCTACGTAAGCTGGGGTTTCTTCTTCAAACATATTGGGTTCTTCCAAATTTTCATTTAGTCTACCAGTTCTCCTTTTTTTCTCGTCGCTAAGCGTTTGATTTAGTTTTTTGTATAAAATTTTGGTTCTTTCTTTATGTTCGGCAACGTAATTCGTCATTAGTGCCTGGTCCAAATCAATATTAAAGGGGTCTTCTTTATTAAGGTGTCCCGTGATTATGTCGATTGGTTTGAATTTGGTAATTGAATGTATTGTGTGGTTATACGCCAGTATTGCTTGTTTGACCTTTCTTGTTATGGGTGAATCCTTTTGCCCTTGGTTGTTTAGTAATCGAACGTGTTCTGTTAATGTCGAATGTAGCCTTTCCACTACTCCATTAGATTGAGGGTGTTCCGGTGAGCAAAAATGAATGTCCACTTTATGGAGTTGTAATAACTCCGTTACAACTGTGTTTTTGAATTCTGTTCCGTTGTCCGTGATTACTTTTGTGGGGATTCCATGGTGCGAAAAGAATGTAATTAAATTATCTGCTATTTCCGGAGCGGTTGTTGAATTTAATGGATAAGCCTGTGCATATTTGGAAAAGCTATCAATGATGGTCAAAAATTTTGTTTTTTCTAGGGTGTAAGTGTCCAAATGGATGATCTCGAATGGTCTGCTGGCTGTGGGTGTGATGTTCATTTTTATTTTAATTGGGTTCCGGGCATATTTGCTCTTTTGGCATATTTCGCATTGGTTAATGTACATTTGTATGGACGTTTTAATGTTAGGCCAATAATATTTGTTCTTTATCCTTTGTTCTGTCTCATCTATGCCTCTATGGTTGGTCTTTCCTTCATGATATGCCTGTATTGTTTCTTGCACTTCTGTTTCGTCTATTACATCGATTAATTTGATCATGCAGCGTTTAAACTTCAGTGAGGGGTGTTTGAAATTTTTCGTTATTACCTTGCTGAACTCGGGGTATAGATTTGGATCTTCAAAGTACAGAGAGTATAATTTTTGTGGGTCCACATATTCCTTAATAAATTTCATTACATCGTACTCCAAATTGTTCTCGGATAACTGTAACAAAAATCTTTTCTTTTTTCCAAATAATGTTATTTGTTTTGTTTTAGCTGGCGAGTGATAAACACGTGATATTATAACTTGATGGGCGCCGTAATTTACAGCTGTCTCTTGCATTGGTATTCCCATGACGGGATGTTGTTCGTTGTTGGAATGCACGGTATTTCCATCGTCAGCATTTCCGGCGTTCATCATCTCTGGTATTTCGTTATTGTCACGTTCCGTGTCTGGTTGAGCCATAACTGAAACCTGATCTATATCCATTTCCTCTGGTTGTGTTCGACTCGTGGATTCTTCGAATTTTCTTGCTTTTAATGATTCGTTGAATTCTTCCATGTACCGTACAAGGTCGCTGATATCATCTGTTTCCTTCACGTGTATCTCGATTCGACTTAAAGCGTCAGCGTTCATATTTAGTTTGCCTTTCTTATAAAAAATATCAGAAAATTCGTTGCATAATTCAATTATTTTCCCTTTTTCTTCTTGGTTCTTATGTTCTATTCTGATTAGAGATGAAACGGGCAAATCCGTTAATTCGTTATTACTTTCCATATGATTAATACTAATTTCTGTTAGATTACTAAATTCTTCAACCGCGATTGGTTCTGAAATATATAAAGTAATCGGTTCACACGTATTATTCAATATTGTGGTGATCGCTTCACCATTTCTAGCTACGGATATCGAATTTGGTATCTCGCAGTTACCTATCTTAGTATAAGGGATCATTATTTCACCTTTTTTAATATTCCTTCTTATCCTTACAACTTGTTCGGTACGCGGACTTACAGTAACAAAATTAGTTTGTGGTTTTACTTTATAATACTTTAAGGGTATGTGTGCATAAGGGGTAATTAAGTATCCCTTATCGTAATCCAATTTTGCCTGTAATAATTTCAAATTATCTATCCCGATCAGCCCATCAAAGATGTGATGGAACTTGAAGAGATAAAATTTCATAAGTGATTCTTCAGGTAGATTGAAAATTTTTGATGCAGGTACATTGGTACTGTACTTATGGGCTGATTGCTGATATACCGTCGATACGCTAAATGGTTCTGGTTTAATGAAATTTTGAAAATATTTATTTGCTAAGTCTGGGTCGATGAATGATGTAGTTGAACCACTATCTATCAAAAATTTTAAATTATATTCCGGGAATATTATATAAGATAATTCGCTAGATGCTATATTGTTTAATTGAATAATTTCCGGTGTTATTTTCCGTCGCCGTCGAGGCTTGTTGCATGAAAAATTTCTGTAAACATCCTTCGTGCAGGAATGTGCTGACGCTGCATTCTCGAAGCTGCGAGAACTATGCGGCGAACATTCGCACGGAAGTGTCATGTTACAACGGCGTGTGCGGTTCATCGCTCTAATATCGGTGTCGTTTTCACATTCTTCCGTTGTGTGATATAATTCTTCGACTACAAAGTTTGGATTGCGATTCGAGTTAAATGGCCTCTGTTGAAAATTTGATTGGGGTCGAAAATTTTTAGATGTATTACGGGTTGAAACGCTCATAGGGGTAGGCTTTGGCAATGGCCTATTTTGGTTGGGTCTAAATACGTTTGTGGATGGTCTTTGCGTAGAATTTTGAGCATTGTCGAAATTGTTAGCTCTGAATGGGGGTGATTGTTGGCTTTGAAAGCTAGTGGGCCTGAATGGTGACTGTTGCGGGAATGAAAAATTGTTTGGTCTAGAAAAAGTTTGCTGTTGGAAATTGGAAAAATTATTTGCATTGGAATTAAAATTATTATTTTGAGGTCTCCTAGAGGTTTGGCTATTTTGTCCTCTAGGATATTGGGGTCTTGTATGGGTCTGAAAATAGTGGATATTATCCTCTTCGATTACGAACTGTAAAGCCGTAGGGAGATTTGGGGGTCGCATACACCTAATTGTGGTGCCTAAGGGTTCTTTAAGTCCTGAAAGAAATGTCTTCAAGGCTAATTCGTTGTATAAATCCCTTTTAAGATTTTTCCCAGCTTCAGTTAATTCATGCGCACTGACGTAAGAGCAAAGTAGATTTAAAATATGCAAAATTCTGTCATAAAATTGACTCGGCGATTCGGAATTAAGTTGGCGGAGCATAACCAAATCCCTGTTTAAACATGCCTCGTCTCTCTGGTCGGCAAAGTGCCTGCTTAAAATATTTTTTAATTCTGCCCAGTTCGATACCTTCTGGGTTCCCAACACTAATTTTGCATTACCCGTTAGTTTACCAATTATGCAATTTAAAAGATACACATTTTGAAAGTGATTTGGTTGCTGGGCCAAGTAAAATGAGTCAATGACCGAATCACATATCGATAGATATCTTCCTAAATCATTAGGGTTACCGTCAAATTCGGGGATGCACTTCAAGTATTCGGGTTTGAAATCGGCCATGACTGAACGCACACTCGTGTTAGATTTTATGGTACGTGAGACTTTGGAATTGTCGGGATTAGAGTCAGTTGAAGTTTCTACTATGGTCAGGGTTTCTAACTGATTAAGTAACTGATCTACACTTGACATCGATTGTACTTACAGTATCAGGATGATGCCTCTCAGGAACATATGGTTGCTTTCTTTGCCTTGATTGGATCTGGATCTGGTCCACTGGTCCAAGCTTCTTCTTCTAATTTCTTTCTTCTTCACTGGTTCGGTAGTTCGCGGTTAGTTCATTAACGTCGATTCGTTAATAAGCCCGGAAAACTTATCCTTTACGACTGCGCCACTTATATTTCTTTACTCGTTGGGAGCAATAAAAAAAATGATTTATTTATTTTAAAATTATTACAAGTTCAAATAAAGGCAAAAATTACGTTACACTATCAGTTACGAGCTTCAATCACGACAATTACACAAAGAATGCTCATTAACTTAAATCTACTCCTTTTATATAAAATAAAGTTCATAGTCAGCACTATTGCATCCTGGCCGTGCGCTTCCCGCGGTGGTTCGTGGAATCCGTGGATGGTAATTTGCGATTTAGAGGATTTGGACAAAAACTGACTGTTCTAGGACAGCCGAATTGGGAATTTGTCGTTTATGGCCCCATTAGGCTTATTTTGCTAAATGGAGACGAATTGAACAAAATTGCTCGTAGCGTTGTTGAAATAACGTCAAAGCATGGGTAACGGTCAATTTCCGACGAAAGTCGCCGATTTCACGGAATTGGCGATTTTGAAACTCAGGATTGATCGAAATGATGGAAATAGCCCTAAATCGTGCGATTTACAGGATTTGGACAAAAACTGACTGTTCTAGGACAGCCGAATTGGGAATTTGTCGTTTATGGCCCCATTAGGCTTATTTTGCTGAAAGGAGACAATTTGAACAAAATTGCTCGTAGCGTTGTTGAAATAACGTCAAAGCATGGATAACGGTCAATTTCCGACGAAAGTCGCCGATTTCACGGAATTGGCGATTTTGAAACTCAGGATTGATCGAAATAGCCCTAAATTGTGCGATTTACAGGATTTGGACAAAAACTGACAGTGCTAGGACTGCCGAATTGGGAATTTGTCGTTTATGGCCCCATTAGGCTTATTTTGCTAAAAGGAGACGATTTGAACAAAATTGCTCGTAGCGTTGTTGAAATAACGTCAAAGCATGGCTAACGGTCAATTTCCGACGAAACTCGCCGATTTCACGGATGTGACGATTTTGAAACTCAGGATTGATCGAAATAGCCCTAAATCGTGCGATTTACACGATTTGGACAAAAACTGACTGTTCTAGGACAGCCGAATTGGGAATTTATCGTTTATGGCCCCATTAGGCTTATTTTGCTAAAAGGAGACAATTTGAACAAAATTGCTCGTAGCGTTGTTGAAATAACGTCAAAGCATGGATAACGGTCAATTTCCGACGAAAGTCGCCGATTTCACGGAATTGGCGATTTTGAAACTCAGGATTGATCGAAATGAAGGAAATAGCCCTAAATCGTGCGATTTACACGATTTGGACAAATACTGACTGTTCTAGGACAGCCGAATTGGCAATTTGTCGTTTATGGTCCCATTAGGCTTATTTTGCTAAAAGGAGACGATTTGAACAAAATTGCTCGTAGCGTTGTTGAAATAACGTCAAAGCATGGATAACGGTCAATTTCCGACGAAAGTCGCCGATTTCACGGAATTGGCGATTTTGAAACTCAGGATTGATCGAAATGAAGGAAATAGCCCTAAATCGTGCGATTTACAGGATTTGGACAAAAACTGACTGTTCTAGGACAGCCGAATTGGGAATTTGTCGTTTATGGCCCCATTAGGCTTATTTTGCTGAAAGGAGACAATTTGAACAAAATTGCTCGTAGCGTTGTTGAAATAACGTCAAAGCATGGTTAAAGGTCAATTTTCGACGAAAGTCGCCGATTTCACGGAATTGGCGATTTTGAAACTCAGGATTGATCGAAATGATGGAAATAGCCCTAAATCGTGCGATTTACAGGACTTGGACAAAAACTGACTGTTCTAGGACAGCCGAATTGGGAATTTGTCGTTTATGGCCCCATTAGGCTTATTTTGCTAAATGGAGACGAATTGAACAAAATTGCTCGTAGCGTTGTTGAAATAACGTCAAAGCATGGGTAACGGTCAATTTCCGACGAAAGTTGCCGATTTCACGGAATTGGCGATTTTGAAACTCAGGATTGATCGAAATAGCCCTAAATCGTGCGATTTACAGGATTTGGACAAAAACTGACTGTTCTAGGACAGCCGAATTGGGAATTTGTCGTTTATGGCCCATTAGGCTTATTTTGCTAAAAGGAGACGATTTGAACAAAATTGCTCGTAGCGTTGTTGAAATAACGTCAAAGCATGGATAACGGTCAATTTCCGACGAAAGTCGCCGATTTCACGGAATTGGCGATTTTGAAACTCAGGATTGATCGAAATGATGGAAATAGCCCTAAATCGTGCGATTTACACGATTTGGACAAGAACTGACTGTTCTAGGACAGCCGAATTGGGAATTTATCGTTTATGGCCCCATTAGGCTTATTTTGCTAAAAGGAGACAATTTGAACAAAATTGCTCGTAGCGTTGTTGAAATAACGTCAAAGCATGGATAACGGTCAATTTCCGACGAAAGTCGCCGATTTCACGGAATTGGCGATTTTGAAACTCAGGATTGATCGAAATGATGGAAATAGCCCTAAATCGTGCGATTTACAGGATTTGGACAAAAACTGACTGTTCTAGGACAGCCGAATTGGGAATTTGTCGTTTATGGCCCCATTAGGCTTATTTTGCTAAAAGGAGACGATTTGAACAAAATTGCTCGTAGCGTTGTTGAAATAACGTCAAAGCATGGGTAACGGTCAATTACCGACGAAAGTTGCCGATTTCACGGAATTGGCGATTTTGAAACTCAGGATTGATCGAAATGATGGAAATAGCCCTAAATCGTGCGATTTACAGGATTTGGACAAAAACTGACTGTTCTAGGACAGCCGAATTGGGAATTTGTCGTTTATGGCCCATTAGGCTTATTTTGCTAAAAGGAGACGATTTGAACAAAATTGCTCGTAGCGTTGTTGAAATAACGTCAAAGCATGGGTAACGGTCAATTTCCGACGAAAGTCGCCGATTTCACGGTATTGGCGATTTTGAAACTCAGGATTGATCGAAATGATGGAAATAGCCCTAAATCGTGCGATTTACAGGATTTGGACAAAAACTGACTGTTCTAGGACAGCCGAATTGGGAATTTGTCGTTTATGGCCCCATTAGGCTTATTTTGCTGAAAGGAGACAATTTGAACAAAATTGCTCGTAGCGTTGTTGAAATAACGTCAAAGCATGGCTAGCGGTCAATTTCCGACGAAAGTCGCCGATTTCACGGAATTGGCGATTTTGAAACTCAGGATTGATCGAAATAGCCCTAAATTGTGCGATTTACAGGATTTGGACAAAAACTGACAGTTCTAGGACTGCCGAATTGGGAATTTGTCGTTTATGGCCCCATTAGGCTTATTTTGCTAAAAGGAGACGATTTGAACAAAATTGCTCGTAGCGTTGTTGAAATAACGTCAAAGCATGGATAACGGTCAATTTCCGACGAAACTCGCCGATTTCACGGATGTGACGATTTTGAAACTCAGGATTGATCGAAATAGCCCTAAATTGTGCGATTTACAGGATTTGGACAAAAACTGACAGTGCTAGGACTGCCGAATTGGGAATTTGTCGTTTATGGCCCCATTAGGCTTATTTTGCTAAAAGGAGACGATTTGAACAAAATTGCTCGTAGCGTTGTTGAAATAACGTCAAAGCATGGCTAACGGTCAATTTCCGACGAAACTCGCCGATTTCACGGATGTGACGATTTTGAAACTCAGGATTGATCGAAATAGCCCTAAATCGTGCGATTTACACGATTTGGACAAAAACTGACTGTTCTAGGACAGCCGAATTGGGAATTTATCGTTTATGGCCCCATTAGGCTTATTTTGCTAAAAGGAGACAATTTGAACAAAATTGCTCGTAGCGTTGTTGAAATAACGTCAAAGCATGGATAACGGTCAATTTCCGACGAAAGTCGCCGATTTCACGGAATTGGCGATTTTGAAACTCAGGATTGATCGAAATGAAGGAAATAGCCCTAAATCGTGCGATTTACACGATTTGGACAAATACTGACTGTTCTAGGACAGCCGAATTGGCAATTTGTCGTTTATGGTCCCATTAGGCTTGTTTTGCTAAAAGGAGACGATTTGAACAAAATTGCTCGTAGCGTTGTTGAAATAACGTCAAAGCATGGATAACGGTCAATTTCCGACGAAAGTCGCCGATTTCACGGAATTGGCGATTTTGAAACTCAGGATTGATCGAAATGAAGGAAATAGCCCTAAATCGTGCGATTTACAGGATTTGGACAAAAACTGACTGTTCTAGGACAGCCGAATTGGGAATTTGTCGTTTATGGCCCCATTAGGCTTATTTTGCTGAAAGGAGACAATTTGAACAAAATTGCTCGTAGCGTTGTTGAAATAACGTCAAAGCATGGTTAAAGGTCAATTTTCGACGAAAGTCGCCGATTTCACGGAATTGGCGATTTTGAAACTCAGGATTGATCGAAATGATGGAAATAGCCCTAAATCGTGCGATTTACACGATTTGGACAAATACTGACTGTTCTAGGACAGCCGAATTGGCAATTTGTCGTTTATGGTCCCATTAGGCTTATTTTGCTAAAAGGAGACGATTTGAACAAAATTGCTCGTAGCGTTGTTGAAATAACGTCAAAGCATGGCTAACGGTCAATTTCCGACGAAAGTCGCCGATTTCACGGAATTGGCGATTTTGAAACTCAGGATTGATCGAAATGATGGAAATAGCCCTAAATCGTGCGATTTACAGGATTTGGACAAAAACTGACTGTTCTAGGACAGCCGAATTGGGAATTTGTCGTTTATGGCCCCATTAGGCTTATTTTGCTGAAAGGAGACAATTTGAACAAAATTGCTCGTAGCGTTGTTGAAATAACGTCAAAGCATGGCTAGCGGTCAATTTCCGACGAAAGTCGCCGATTTCACGGAATTGGCGATTTTGAAACTCAGGATTGATCGAAATAGCCCTACATCGTGCGATTTACAGGATTTGGACAAAAACTGACAGTTCTAGGACTGCCGAATTGGGAATTTGTCGTTTATGGCCCCATTAGGCTTATTTTGCTAAAAGGAGACAATTTGAATAAAATTGCTCGTAGCGTTGTTGAAATAACGTCAAAGCATGGCTAATAGTCAATTTCCAACGAAAGTCGCCGATTTCACGGTATTGGCGATTTTGAAACTCAGGATTGATCGAAATGATGGAAACAGCCCTAAATCGTGCTATTTACAGGATTTGGACAAAAACTGACTGTTCTAGGACAGCCGAATTGGGAATTTGTCGTTTATGGCCCCATTAGGCTTATTTTGCTAAATGGAGACGAATTGAACAAAATTGCTCGTAGCGTTGTTGAAATAACGTCAAAGCATGGGTAACGGTCAATTTCCGACGAAAGTCGCCGATTTCACGGAATTGGCGATTTTGAAACTCAGGATTGATCGAAATGATGGAAATAGCCCTAAATCGTGCGATTTACAGGATTTGGACAAAAACTGACAGTTCTAGGACTGCCGAATTGAGAATTTGTCGTTTATGGCCCCACTAGGCTTATTTTGCTAAAAGGAGACGATTTGAACAAAATTGCTCGTAGCGTTGTTGAAATAACGTCAAAGCATGGTTAAAGGTCAATTTCCGACGAAAGTCGCCGATTTCACGGATGTGACGATTTTGAAACTCAGGATTGATCGAAATAGCCCTAAATCGTGCGATTTACAGGATTTGGACAAAAACTGACTGTTCTAGGACAGCCGAATTGGGAATTTGTCGTTTATGGCCCCATTAGGCTTATTTTGCTAAATGGAGACGAATTGAGCAAAATTGCTCGTAGCGTTGTTGAAATAACATCAAAGCATGGCTAACGGTCAATTTCCGACGAAAGTCGCCGATTTCACGGAATTGACGATTTTGAAACTCAGGATTGATCGAAATGAAGGAAATAGCCCTAAATCGTGCGATTTACAGGATTTGGACAAAAACTGACTGTTCTAGGACAGCCGAATTGGGAATTTGTCGTTTATGGCCCCATTAGGCTTATTTTGCTAAATGGAGACGAATTGAACAAAATTGCTCGTAGCGTTGTTGAAATAACGTCAAAGCATGGGTAACGGTCAATTTCCGACGAAAGTCGCCGATTTCACGGAATTGGCGATTTTGAAACTCAGGATTGATCGAAATGATGGAAATAGCCCTAAATCGTGCGATTTACAGGATTTGGACAAAAACTGACAGTTCTAGGACTGCCGAATTAAGAATTTGTCGTTTATGGCCCCACTAGGCTTATTTTGCTAAAAGGAGACGATTTGAACAAAATTGCTCGTAGCGTTGTTGAAATAACGTCAAAGCATGGTTAAAGGTCAATTTCCGACGAAAGTCGCCGATTTCACGGAATTGGCGATTTTGAAACTCAGGATTGATCGAAATAGCCCTAAATCGTGCGATTTACAGGATTTGGACAAAAACTGACAGTTCTAGGACTGCCGAATTGGGAATTTGTCGTTTATGGCCCCATTAGGCTTATTTTGCTAAAAGGAGACGATTTGAACAAAATTACTCGTAGCGTTGTTGAAATAACGTCAAAGCATGGTTAAAGGTCAATTTCCGACGAAACTCGCCGATTTCACGGATGTGACGATTTTGAAACTCAGGATTGATCGAAATAGCCATAAATCGTGCGATTTACACGATTTGGACAAAAACTGACTGTTCTAGGACAGCCGAATTGGGAATTTATCGTTTATGGCCCCATTAGGCTTATTTTGCTAAAAGGAGACAATTTGAACAAAATTGCTCGTAGCGTTGTTGAAATAACGTCAAAGCATGGATAACGGTCAATTTCCGACGAAAGTCGCCGATTTCACGGAATTGGCGATTTTGAAACTCAGGATTGATCGAAATGAAGGAAATAGCCCTAAATCGTGCGATTTACACGATTTGGACAAATACTGACTGTTCTAGGACAGCCGAATTGGCAATTTGTCGTTTATGGTCCCATTAGGCTTATTTTGCTAAAAGGAGACGATTTGTACAAAATTGCTCGTAGCGTTGTTGAAATAACGTCAAAGCATGGCTAACGGTCAATTTCCGACGAAAGTCGCCGATTTCACGGAATTGGCGATTTTGAAACTCAGGATTGATCGAACTGATGGAAATAGCCCTAAATCGTGCGATTTACAGGATTTGGACAAAAACTGACTGTTCTAGGACAGCCGAATTGGGAATTTGTCGTTTATGGCCCCATTAGGCTTATTTTGCTAAATGGAGACGAATTGAACAAAATTGCTCGTAGCGTTGTTGAAATAACGTCAAAGCATGGGTAACGGTCAATTTCCGACGAAAGTCGCCGATTTCACGGAATTGGCGATTTTGAAACTCAGGATTGATCGAAATGATGGAAATAGCCCTAAATCGTGCGATTTACAGGATTTGGACAAAAACTGACTGTTCTAGGACAGCCGAATTGGGAATTTGTCGTTTATGGCCCCATTAGGCTTATTTTGCTGAAAGGAGACAATTTGAACAAAATTGCTCGTAGCGTTGTTGAAATAACGTCAAAGCATGGATAACGGTCAATTTCCGACGAAAGTCGCCGATTTCACGGAATTGGCGATTTTGAAACTCAGGATTGATCGAAATAGCCCTAAATTGTGCGATTTACAGGATTTGGACAAAAACTGACAGTGCTAGGACTGCCGAATTGGGAATTTGTCGTTTATGGCCCCATTAGGCTTATTTTGCTAAAAGGAGACGATTTGAACAAAATTGCTCGTAGCGTTGTTGAAATAACGTCAAAGCATGGCTAACGGTCAATTTCCGACGAAACTCGCCGATTTCACGGATGTGACGATTTTGAAACTCAGGATTGATCGAAATAGCCCTAAATCGTGCGATTTACACGATTTGGACAAAAACTGACTGTTCTAGGACAGCCGAATTGGGAATTTATCGTTTATGGCCCCATTAGGCTTATTTTGCTAAAAGGAGACAATTTGAACAAAATTGCTCGTAGCGTTGTTGAAATAACGTCAAAGCATGGATAACGGTCAATTTCCGACGAAAGTCGCCGATTTCACGGAATTGGCGATTTTGAAACTCAGGATTGATCGAAATGAAGGAAATAGCCCTAAATCGTGCGATTTACACGATTTGGACAAATACTGACTGTTCTAGGACAGCCGAATTGGCAATTTGTCGTTTATGGTCCCATTAGGCTTATTTTGCTAAAAGGAGACGATTTGAACAAAATTGCTCGTAGCGTTGTTGAAATAACGTCAAAGCATGGATAACGGTCAATTTCCGACGAAAGTCGCCGATTTCACGGAATTGGCGATTTTGAAACTCAGGATTGATTGAAATGAAGGAAATAGCCCTAAATCGTGCGATTTACAGGATTTGGACAAAAACTGACTGTTCTAGGACAGCCGAATTGGGAATTTGTCGTTTATGGCCCCATTAGGCTTATTTTGCTGAAAGGAGACAATTTGAACAAAATTGCTCGTAGCGTTGTTGAAATAACGTCAAAGCATGGTTAAAGGTCAATTTTCGACGAAAGTCGCCGATTTCACGGAATTGGCGATTTTGAAACTCAGGATTGATCGAAATGATGGAAATAGCCCTAAATCGTGCGATTTACAGGACTTGGACAAAAACTGACTGTTCTAGGACAGCCGAATTGGGAATTTGTCGTTTATGGCCCCATTAGGCTTATTTTGCTAAATGGAGACGAATTGAACAAAATTGCTCGTAGCGTTGTTGAAATAACGTCAAAGCATGGGTAACGGTCAATTTCCGACGAAAGTTGCCGATTTCACGGAATTGGCGATTTTGAAACTCAGGATTGATCGAAATAGCCCTAAATCGTGCGATTTACAGGATTTGGACAAAAACTGACTGTTCTAGGACAGCCGAATTGGGAATTTGTCGTTTATGGCCCATTAGGCTTATTTTGCTAAAAGGAGACGATTTGAACAAAATTGCTCGTAGCGTTGTTGAAATAACGTCAAAGCATGGATAACGGTCAATTTCCGACGAAAGTCGCCGATTTCACGGAATTGGCGATTTTGAAACTCAGGATTGATCGAAATGATGGAAATAGCCCTAAATCGTGCGATTTACACGATTTGGACAAGAACTGACTGTTCTAGGACAGCCGAATTGGGAATTTATCGTTTATGGCCCCATTAGGCTTATTTTGCTAAAAGGAGACAATTTGAACAAAATTGCTCGTAGCGTTGTTGAAATAACGTCAAAGCATGGATAACGGTCAATTTCCGACGAAAGTCGCCGATTTCACGGAATTGGCGATTTTGAAACTCAGGATTGATCGAAATGATGGAAATAGCCCTAAATCGTGCGATTTACAGGATTTGGACAAAAACTGACTGTTCTAGGACAGCCGAATTGGGAATTTGTCGTTTATGGCCCCATTAGGATTATTTTGCTAAAAGGAGACGATTTGAACAAAATTGCTCGTAGCGTTGTTGAAATAACGTCAAAACATGGTTAACGGTCAATTTCCGACGAAACTCGCCGATTTCACGGAATTGACGATTTTGAAACTCAGGATTGATCGAAATAGCCCTAACTCGTGCGATTTACAGGATTTGGACAAAAAACTGACTGTTCTAGGACAGCCAAATTGACGATTTGTCGTTTAAGGCACCATTAGGGTTGTTTTGCCAAAAGGAAACGATTTGAACAAAATTGCTGGTAGCGTTGTTGAAATAACGTCAAAACATGGTTAACGGCCAATTTCCGACGAAACGCGCCGATTTCACGGAATTGGCGATTTTGAAACTTAGGATTGATCGAAATGATGGAAATAGCCCTAAATCGTGCGATTTACAGGATTTGGACAAAAAACTGACTGTTCTAGGACAGCAAATTGACGATTTGTCGATTAAGGCCCCACCAGCCTTATTTTGCCAAAAGGAAACGATTTGAACAAAATTGCTCGTAGCGTTGTTGAAATAACGTCAAAACATGGTTAATGGTCAATTTCCGACGAAACTCGCCGATTTCGCGGAATTGACGATTTTGAAACTCAGGATTGATCGAAATAGCCCTAAATCGTGCGATTTACAGGATTTGGACAAAAACTGACTGTTCTAGGACAGCCGAATTGGGAATTTGTCGTTTATGGCCCCATTAGGCTTATTTTGCTAAATGGAGACGAATTGAGCAAAATTGCTCGTAGCGTTGTTGAAATAACATCAAAGCATGGCTAACGGTCAATTTCCGACGAAAGTCGCCGATTTCACGGAATTGACGATTTTGAAACTCAGGATTGATCGAAATGAAGGAAATAGCCCTAAATCGTGCGATTTACAGGATTTGGACAAAAACTGACTGTTCTAGGACAGCCGAATTGGGAATTTGTCGTTTATGGCCCCATTAGGCTTATTTTGCTAAATGGAGACGAATTGAACAAAATTGCTCGTAGCGTTGTTGAAATAACGTCAAAGCATGGGTAACGGTCAATTTCCGACGAAAGTCGCCGATTTCACGGAATTGGCGATTTTGAAACTCAGGATTGATCGAAATGATGGAAATAGCCCTAAATCGTGCGATTTACAGGATTTGGACAAAAACTGACAGTTCTAGGACTGCCGAATTAAGAATTTGTCGTTTATGGCCCCACTAGGCTTATTTTGCTAAAAGGAGACGATTTGAACAAAATTGCTCGTAGCGTTGTTGAAATAACGTCAAAGCATGGTTAAAGGTCAATTTCCGACGAAAGTCGCCGATTTCACGGAATTGGCGATTTTGAAACTCAGGATTGACCGAAATAGCCCTAAATCGTGCGATTTACAGGATTTGGACAAAAACTGACAGTTCTAGGACTGCCGAATTGGGAATTTGTCGTTTATGGCCCCATTAGGCTTATTTTGCTAAAAGGAGACGATTTGAACAAAATTACTCGTAGCGTTGTTGAAATAACGTCAAAGCATGGTTAAAGGTCAATTTCCGACGAAACTCGCCGATTTCACGGATGTGACGATTTTGAAACTCAGGATTGATCGAAATAGCCATAAATCGTGCGATTTACACGATTTGGACAAAAACTGACTGTTCTAGGACAGCCGAATTGGGAATTTATCGTTTATGGCCCCATTAGGCTTATTTTGCTAAAAGGAGACAATTTGAACAAAATTGCTCGTAGCGTTGTTGAAATAACGTCAAAGCATGGATAACGGTCAATTTCCGACGAAAGTCGCCGATTTCACGGAATTGGCGATTTTGAAACTCAGGATTGATCGAAATGAAGGAAATAGCCCTAAATCGTGCGATTACACGATTTGGACAAATACTGACTGTTCTAGGACAGCCGAATTGGCAATTTGTCGTTTATGGTCCCATTAGGCTTATTTTGCTAAAAGGAGACGATTTGTACAAAATTGCTCGTAGCGTTGTTGAAATAACGTCAAAGCATGGCTAACGGTCAATTTCCGACGAAAGTCGCCGATTTCACGGAATTGGCGATTTTGAAACTCAGGATTGATCGAACTGATGGAAATAGCCCTAAATCGTGCGATTTACAGGATTTGGACAAAAACTGACTGTTCTAGGACAGCCGAATTGGGAATTTGTCGTTTATGGCCCCATTAGGCTTATTTTGCTAAATGGAGACGAATTGAACAAAATTGCTCGTAGCGTTGTTGAAATAACGTCAAAGCATGGGTAACGGTCAATTTCCGACGAAAGTCGCCGATTTCACGGAATTGGCGATTTTGAAACTCAGGATTGATCGAAATGATGGAAATAGCCCTAAATCGTGCGATTTACAGGATTTGGACAAAAACTGACTGTTCTAGGACAGCCGAATTGGGAATTTGTCGTTTATGGCCCCATTAGGCTTATTTTGCTGAAAGGAGACAATTTGAACAAAATTGCTCGTAGCGTTGTTGAAATAACGTCAAAGCATGGATAACGGTCAATTTCCGACGAAAGTCGCCGATTTCACGGAATTGGCGATTTTGAAACTCAGGATTGATCGAAATAGCCCTAAATTGTGCGATTTACAGGATTTGGACAAAAACTGACAGTGCTAGGACTGCCGAATTGGGAATTTGTCGTTTATGGCCCCATTAGGCTTATTTTGCTAAAAGGAGACGATTTGAACAAAATTGCTCGTAGCGTTGTTGAAATAACGTCAAAGCATGGCTAACGGTCAATTTCCGACGAAACTCGCCGATTTCACGGATGTGACGATTTTGAAACTCAGGATTGATCGAAATAGCCCTAAATCGTGCGATTTACACGATTTGGACAAAAACTGACTGTTCTAGGACAGCCGAATTGGGAATTTATCGTTTATGGCCCCATTAGGCTTATTTTGCTAAAAGGAGACAATTTGAACAAAATTGCTCGTAGCGTTGTTGAAATAACGTCAAAGCATGGATAACGGTCAATTTCCGACGAAAGTCGCCGATTTCACGGAATTGGCGATTTTGAAACTCAGGATTGATCGAAATGAAGGAAATAGCCCTAAATCGTGCGATTTACACGATTTGGACAAAAACTGACTGTTCTAGGACAGCCGAATTGGCAATTTGTCGTTTATGGTCCCATTAGGCTTATTTTGCTAAAAGGAGACGATTTGAACAAAATTGCTCGTAGCGTTGTTGAAATAACGTCAAAGCATGGATAACGGTCAATTTCCGACGAAAGTCGCCGATTTCACGGAATTGGCGATTTTGAAACTCAGGATTGATTGAAATGAAGGAAATAGCCCTAAATCGTGCGATTTACAGGATTTGGACAAAAACTGACTGTTCTAGGACAGCCGAATTGGGAATTTGTCGTTTATGGCCCCATTAGGCTTATTTTGCTGAAAGGAGACAATTTGAACAAAATTGCTCGTAGCGTTGTTGAAATAACGTCAAAGCATGGTTAAAGGTCAATTTTCGACGAAAGTCGCCGATTTCACGGAATTGGCGATTTTGAAACTCAGGATTGATCGAAATGATGGAAATAGCCCTAAATCGTGCGATTTACAGGACTTGGACAAAAACTGACTGTTCTAGGACAGCCGAATTGGGAATTTGTCGTTTATGGCCCCATTAGGCTTATTTTGCTAAATGGAGACGAATTGAACAAAATTGCTCGTAGCGTTGTTGAAATAACGTCAAAGCATGGGTAACGGTCAATTTCCGACGAAAGTTGCCGATTTCACGGAATTGGCGATTTTGAAACTCAGGATTGATCGAAATAGCCCTAAATCGTGCGATTTACAGGATTTGGACAAAAACTGACTGTTCTAGGACAGCCGAATTGGGAATTTGTCGTTTATGGCCCATTAGGCTTATTTTGCTAAAAGGAGACGATTTGAACAAAATTGCTCGTAGCGTTGTTGAAATAACGTCAAAGCATGGATAACGGTCAATTTCCGACGAAAGTCGCCGATTTCACGGAATTGGCGATTTTGAAACTCAGGATTGATCGAAATGATGGAAATAGCCCTAAATCGTGCGATTTACACGATTTGGACAAGAACTGACTGTTCTAGGACAGCCGAATTGGGAATTTATCGTTTATGGCCCCATTAGGCTTATTTTGCTAAAAGGAGACAATTTGAACAAAATTGCTCGTAGCGTTGTTGAAATAACGTCAAAGCATGGATAACGGTCAATTTCCGACGAAAGTCGCCGATTTCACGGAATTGGCGATTTTGAAACTCAGGATTGATCGAAATGATGGAAATAGCCCTAAATCGTGCGATTTACAGGATTTGGACAAAAACTGACTGTTCTAGGACAGCCGAATTGGGAATTTGTCGTTTATGGCCCCATTAGGATTATTTTGCTAAAAGGAGACGATTTGAACAAAATTGCTCGTAGCGTTGTTGAAATAACGTCAAAACATGGTTAACGGTCAATTTCCGACGAAACTCGCCGATTTCACGGAATTGACGATTTTGAAACTCAGGATTGATCGAAATAGCCCTAACTCGTGCGATTTACAGGATTTGGACAAAAAACTGACTGTTCTAGGACAGCCAAATTGACGATTTGTCGTTTAAGGCACCATTAGGGTTGTTTTGCCAAAAGGAAACGATTTGAACAAAATTGCTGGTAGCGTTGTTGAAATAACGTCAAAACATGGTTAACGGCCAATTTCCGACGAAACGCGCCGATTTCACGGAATTGGCGATTTTGAAACTTAGGATTGATCGAAATGATGGAAATAGCCCTAAATCGTGCGATTTACAGGATTTGGACAAAAAACTGACTGTTCTAGGACAGCAAATTGACGATTTGTCGATTAAGGCCCCACCAGCCTTATTTTGCCAAAAGGAAACGATTTGAACAAAATTGCTCGTAGCGTTGTTGAAATAACGTCAAAACATGGTTAATGGTCAATTTCCGACGAAACTCGCCGATTTCGCGGAATTGACGATTTTGAAACTCAGGATTGATCGAAATAGCCCTAAATCGTGCGATTTACAGGATTTGGACAAAAACTGACTGTTCTAGGACAGCCGAATTGGGAATTTGTCGTTTAAGGCCCCATTAGGCTTATTTTGCTAAAAGGAGACGATTTGAACAAAGTTGCTCGTAGCGTTGTTGAAATAACGTCAAAACATGGTTAAAGGTCAACTTCCGACGAAACTCGCCGATTTCACGGAATTGGCGATTTTGAAACTTAGGATTGATAGAAATGGCCCTAAATCGTGGGATTTACAGGATTTGGACAAAAACTGACTGTTCTAGGACAGCCAAATTGACGATTTGTCGATTAAGGCCCCACTAGCCTTATTTTGCTAAAAGGAGACAATTTGAATAAAATTGCTCGTAGCGTTGTTGAAATAACGTCAAAACATGGTTAACGGCCAATTTCCGACGAAAGGCGTCGATTTCACGGAATTGGCGATTTTGAAACTCAGGATTAATCGAAATGATGGAAATAGCCCGAAATCGTGCGATTCACACAATTTGGACAAAAAGCTGACTGTTCTAGGACAGCGAAATTGACTATTTGTCGATTAAGGCCTCACTATGCTTATTTTGTCAAAATGAGACAATTTGCACAAAATTGCTCGTAGCGTTGTTGAAATAACGTCAAATCATGGTTAAAGGTCAACTTCCGACGAAACTCGCCGATTTCACGGAATTAACGATTTTGAAACTCAGGATTGATCGAAATAGTCCTAACTCGTGCGATTTAGAGGATTTGGACAAAAACTGACTGTTCTGGGACAGCCAAGTTGACGATTTGTCGATTAAGGCCTCACTATGCTTATTTTGTCAAAATGCGACAATTTGCACAAAATTACTCGTAGCGTTGTTAAAATAACGTCAAAACATGGTTAACGGCCAATTTCCGACGAAACTCGCCGATTTCACGGAATTGACGATTTCGAAGCTCAGGATTGATAGAAATGGCCCTAAATCGTGCGATTTACAGGATTTGGACAAAAACTGACTGTTCTAGGACAGCCGAATTGGGAATTTGTCGTTTATGGCCCCATTAGGCTTATTTTGCTAAATGGAGACGAATTGAGCAAAATTGCTCGTAGCGTTGTTGAAATAACATCAAAGCATGGTTAACGGTGAACTTCCGACGAAAGTTGCCGATTTCACGGAATTGGCGATTTTGAAACTCAGGATTGATCGAAATAGCCCTAAATCGTGCGATTTACAGGATTTGGACAAAAACTGACTGTTCTAGGACAGCCGAATTGGGAATTTGTCGTTTATGGCCCATTAGGCTTATTTTGCTAAAAGGAGACGATTTGAACAAAATTGCTCGTAGCGTTGTTGAAATAACGTCAAAGCATGGATAACGGTCAATTTCCGACGAAAGTCGCCGATTTCACGGAATTGGCGATTTTGAAACTCAGGATTGATCGAAATGATGGAAATAGCCCTAAATCGTGCGATTTACACGATTTGGACAAGAACTGACTGTTCTAGGACAGCCGAATTGGGAATTTATCGTTTATGGCCCCATTAGGCTTATTTTGCTAAAAGGAGACAATTTGAACAAAATTGCTCGTAGCGTTGTTGAAATAACGTCAAAGCATGGATAACGGTCAATTTCCGACGAAAGTCGCCGATTTCACGGAATTGGCGATTTTGAAACTCAGGATTGATCGAAATGATGGAAATAGCCCTAAATCGTGCGATTTACAGGATTTGGACAAAAACTGACTGTTCTAGGACAGCCGAATTGGGAATTTGTCGTTTATGGCCCCATTAGGATTATTTTGCTAAAAGGAGACGATTTGAACAAAATTGCTCGTAGCGTTGTTGAAATAACGTCAAAACATGGTTAACGGTCAATTTCCGACGAAACTCGCCGATTTCACGGAATTGACGATTTTGAAACTCAGGATTGATCGAAATAGCCCTAACTCGTGCGATTTACAGGATTTGGACAAAAAACTGACTGTTCTAGGACAGCCAAATTGACGATTTGTCGTTTAAGGCACCATTAGGGTTGTTTTGCCAAAAGGAAACGATTTGAACAAAATTGCTGGTAGCGTTGTTGAAATAACGTCAAAACATGGTTAACGGCCAATTTCCGACGAAACGCGCCGATTTCACGGAATTGGCGATTTTGAAACTTAGGATTGATCGAAATGATGGAAATAGCCCTAAATCGTGCGATTTACAGGATTTGGACAAAAAACTGACTGTTCTAGGACAGCAAATTGACGATTTGTCGATTAAGGCCCCACCAGCCTTATTTTGCCAAAAGGAAACGATTTGAACAAAATTGCTCGTAGCGTTGTTGAAATAACGTCAAAACATGGTTAATGGTCAATTTCCGACGAAACTCGCCGATTTCGCGGAATTGACGATTTTGAAACTCAGGATTGATCGAAATAGCCCTAAATCGTGCGATTTACAGGATTTGGACAAAAACTGACTGTTCTAGGACAGCCGAATTGGGAATTTGTCGTTTATGGCCCCATTAGGCTTATTTTGCTAAATGGAGACGAATTGAGCAAAATTGCTCGTAGCGTTGTTGAAATAACATCAAAGCATGGCTAACGGTCAATTTCCGACGAAAGTCGCCGATTTCACGGAATTGACGATTTTGAAACTCAGGATTGATCGAAATGAAGGAAATAGCCCTAAATCGTGCGATTTACAGGATTTGGACAAAAACTGACTGTTCTAGGACAGCCGAATTGGGAATTTGTCGTTTATGGCCCCATTAGGCTTATTTTGCTAAATGGAGACGAATTGAACAAAATTGCTCGTAGCGTTGTTGAAATAACGTCAAAGCATGGGTAACGGTCAATTTCCGACGAAAGTCGCCGATTTCACGGAATTGGCGATTTTGAAACTCAGGATTGATCGAAATGATGGAAATAGCCCTAAATCGTGCGATTTACAGGATTTGGACAAAAACTGACAGTTCTAGGACTGCCGAATTAAGAATTTGTCGTTTATGGCCCCACTAGGCTTATTTTGCTAAAAGGAGACGATTTGAACAAAATTGCTCGTAGCGTTGTTGAAATAACGTCAAAGCATGGTTAAAGGTCAATTTCCGACGAAAGTCGCCGATTTCACGGAATTGGCGATTTTGAAACTCAGGATTGACCGAAATAGCCCTAAATCGTGCGATTTACAGGATTTGGACAAAAACTGACAGTTCTAGGACTGCCGAATTGGGAATTTGTCGTTTATGGCCCCATTAGGCTTATTTTGCTAAAAGGAGACGATTTGAACAAAATTACTCGTAGCGTTGTTGAAATAACGTCAAAGCATGGTTAAAGGTCAATTTCCGACGAAACTCGCCGATTTCACGGATGTGACGATTTTGAAACTCAGGATTGATCGAAATAGCCATAAATCGTGCGATTTACACGATTTGGACAAAAACTGACTGTTCTAGGACAGCCGAATTGGGAATTTATCGTTTATGGCCCCATTAGGCTTATTTTGCTAAAAGGAGACAATTTGAACAAAATTGCTCGTAGCGTTGTTGAAATAACGTCAAAGCATGGATAACGGTCAATTTCCGACGAAAGTCGCCGATTTCACGGAATTGGCGATTTTGAAACTCAGGATTGATCGAAATGAAGGAAATAGCCCTAAATCGTGCGATTTACACGATTTGGACAAATACTGACTGTTCTAGGACAGCCGAATTGGCAATTTGTCGTTTATGGTCCCATTAGGCTTATTTTGCTAAAAGGAGACGATTTGTACAAAATTGCTCGTAGCGTTGTTGAAATAACGTCAAAGCATGGCTAACGGTCAATTTCCGACGAAAGTCGCCGATTTCACGGAATTGGCGATTTTGAAACTCAGGATTGATCGAACTGATGGAAATAGCCCTAAATCGTGCGATTTACAGGATTTGGACAAAAACTGACTGTTCTAGGACAGCCGAATTGGGAATTTGTCGTTTATGGCCCCATTAGGCTTATTTTGCTAAATGGAGACGAATTGAACAAAATTGCTCGTAGCGTTGTTGAAATAACGTCAAAGCATGGGTAACGGTCAATTTCCGACGAAAGTCGCCGATTTCACGGAATTGGCGATTTTGAAACTCAGGATTGATCGAAATGATGGAAATAGCCCTAAATCGTGCGATTTACAGGATTTGGACAAAAACTGACTGTTCTAGGACAGCCGAATTGGGAATTTGTCGTTTATGGCCCCATTAGGCTTATTTTGCTGAAAGGAGACAATTTGAACAAAATTGCTCGTAGCGTTGTTGAAATAACGTCAAAGCATGGATAACGGTCAATTTCCGACGAAAGTCGCCGATTTCACGGAATTGGCGATTTTGAAACTCAGGATTGATCGAAATAGCCCTAAATTGTGCGATTTACAGGATTTGGACAAAAACTGACAGTGCTAGGACTGCCGAATTGGGAATTTGTCGTTTATGGCCCCATTAGGCTTATTTTGCTAAAAGGAGACGATTTGAACAAAATTGCTCGTAGCGTTGTTGAAATAACGTCAAAGCATGGCTAACGGTCAATTTCCGACGAAACTCGCCGATTTCACGGATGTGACGATTTTGAAACTCAGGATTGATCGAAATAGCCCTAAATCGTGCGATTTACACGATTTGGACAAAAACTGACTGTTCTAGGACAGCCGAATTGGGAATTTATCGTTTATGGCCCCATTAGGCTTATTTTGCTAAAAGGAGACAATTTGAACAAAATTGCTCGTAGCGTTGTTGAAATAACGTCAAAGCATGGATAACGGTCAATTTCCGACGAAAGTCGCCGATTTCACGGAATTGGCGATTTTGAAACTCAGGATTGATCGAAATGAAGGAAATAGCCCTAAATCGTGCGATTTACACGATTTGGACAAAAACTGACTGTTCTAGGACAGCCGAATTGGCAATTTGTCGTTTATGGTCCCATTAGGCTTATTTTGCTAAAAGGAGACGATTTGAACAAAATTGCTCGTAGCGTTGTTGAAATAACGTCAAAGCATGGATAACGGTCAATTTCCGACGAAAGTCGCCGATTTCACGGAATTGGCGATTTTGAAACTCAGGATTGATTGAAATGAAGGAAATAGCCCTAAATCGTGCGATTTACAGGATTTGGACAAAAACTGACTGTTCTAGGACAGCCGAATTGGGAATTTGTCGTTTATGGCCCCATTAGGCTTATTTTGCTGAAAGGAGACAATTTGAACAAAATTGCTCGTAGCGTTGTTGAAATAACGTCAAAGCATGGTTAAAGGTCAATTTTCGACGAAAGTCGCCGATTTCACGGAATTGGCGATTTTGAAACTCAGGATTGATCGAAATGATGGAAATAGCCCTAAATCGTGCGATTTACAGGACTTGGACAAAAACTGACTGTTCTAGGACAGCCGAATTGGGAATTTGTCGTTTATGGCCCCATTAGGCTTATTTTGCTAAATGGAGACGAATTGAACAAAATTGCTCGTAGCGTTGTTGAAATAACGTCAAAGCATGGGTAACGGTCAATTTCCGACGAAAGTTGCCGATTTCACGGAATTGGCGATTTTGAAACTCAGGATTGATCGAAATAGCCCTAAATCGTGCGATTTACAGGATTTGGACAAAAACTGACTGTTCTAGGACAGCCGAATTGGGAATTTGTCGTTTATGGCCCATTAGGCTTATTTTGCTAAAAGGAGACGATTTGAACAAAATTGCTCGTAGCGTTGTTGAAATAACGTCAAAGCATGGATAACGGTCAATTTCCGACGAAAGTCGCCGATTTCACGGAATTGGCGATTTTGAAACTCAGGATTGATCGAAATGATGGAAATAGCCCTAAATCGTGCGATTTACACGATTTGGACAAGAACTGACTGTTCTAGGACAGCCGAATTGGGAATTTATCGTTTATGGCCCCATTAGGCTTATTTTGCTAAAAGGAGACAATTTGAACAAAATTGCTCGTAGCGTTGTTGAAATAACGTCAAAGCATGGATAACGGTCAATTTCCGACGAAAGTCGCCGATTTCACGGAATTGGCGATTTTGAAACTCAGGATTGATCGAAATGATGGAAATAGCCCTAAATCGTGCGATTTACAGGATTTGGACAAAAACTGACTGTTCTAGGACAGCCGAATTGGGAATTTGTCGTTTATGGCCCCATTAGGATTATTTTGCTAAAAGGAGACGATTTGAACAAAATTGCTCGTAGCGTTGTTGAAATAACGTCAAAACATGGTTAACGGTCAATTTCCGACGAAACTCGCCGATTTCACGGAATTGACGATTTTGAAACTCAGGATTGATCGAAATAGCCCTAACTCGTGCGATTTACAGGATTTGGACAAAAAACTGACTGTTCTAGGACAGCCAAATTGACGATTTGTCGTTTAAGGCACCATTAGGGTTGTTTTGCCAAAAGGAAACGATTTGAACAAAATTGCTGGTAGCGTTGTTGAAATAACGTCAAAACATGGTTAACGGCCAATTTCCGACGAAACGCGCCGATTTCACGGAATTGGCGATTTTGAAACTTAGGATTGATCGAAATGATGGAAATAGCCCTAAATCGTGCGATTTACAGGATTTGGACAAAAAACTGACTGTTCTAGGACAGCAAATTGACGATTTGTCGATTAAGGCCCCACCAGCCTTATTTTGCCAAAAGGAAACGATTTGAACAAAATTGCTCGTAGCGTTGTTGAAATAACGTCAAAACATGGTTAATGGTCAATTTCCGACGAAACTCGCCGATTTCGCGGAATTGACGATTTTGAAACTCAGGATTGATCGAAATAGCCCTAAATCGTGCGATTTACAGGATTTGGACAAAAACTGACTGTTCTAGGACAGCCGAATTGGGAATTTGTCGTTTAAGGCCCCATTAGGCTTATTTTGCTAAAAGGAGACGATTTGAACAAAGTTGCTCGTAGCGTTGTTGAAATAACGTCAAAACATGGTTAAAGGTCAACTTCCGACGAAACTCGCCGATTTCACGGAATTGGCGATTTTGAAACTTAGGATTGATAGAAATGGCCCTAAATCGTGGGATTTACAGGATTTGGACAAAAACTGACTGTTCTAGGACAGCCAAATTGACGATTTGTCGATTAAGGCCCCACTAGCCTTATTTTGCTAAAAGGAGACAATTTGAATAAAATTGCTCGTAGCGTTGTTGAAATAACGTCAAAACATGGTTAACGGCCAATTTCCGACGAAAGGCGTCGATTTCACGGAATTGGCGATTTTGAAACTCAGGATTAATCGAAATGATGGAAATAGCCCGAAATCGTGCGATTCACACAATTTGGACAAAAAGCTGACTGTTCTAGGACAGCGAAATTGACTATTTGTCGATTAAGGCCTCACTATGCTTATTTTGTCAAAATGAGACAATTTGCACAAAATTGCTCGTAGCGTTGTTGAAATAACGTCAAATCATGGTTAAAGGTCAACTTCCGACGAAACTCGCCGATTTCACGGAATTAACGATTTTGAAACTCAGGATTGATCGAAATAGTCCTAACTCGTGCGATTTAGAGGATTTGGACAAAAACTGACTGTTCTGGGACAGCCAAGTTGACGATTTGTCGATTAAGGCCTCACTATGCTTATTTTGTCAAAATGCGACAATTTGCACAAAATTACTCGTAGCGTTGTTAAAATAACGTCAAAACATGGTTAACGGCCAATTTCCGACGAAACTCGCCGATTTCACGGAATTGACGATTTCGAAGCTCAGGATTGATAGAAATGGCCCTAAATCGTGCGATTTAGAGGATTTGGACAAAAACTGACTGTTCTAGGACAGCCATATTGACGATTTGTCGATTAAGGCCCGACTAGCCTTGTTTTGTCAAAATGAGACAATTTGCACAAAATTACTCGTAGCGTTGTTGAAATAACGTCAAAACATGGTTAACGGTGAACTTCCGACGAAACGCGTCGATTTCACGGAATTGGAGATTTTGAAACTCAGAATTAATCGAAATGATAGAAAAGCTATAAATCGTGCGATTTACACGATTTGGACAAAAAGCTGACTGTTCTGGGACAGCCAAGTTGACGATTTGTCGATTAAGGCCTCACTATGCTTATTTTGTCAAAATGCGACAATTTGCACAAAATTACTCGTAGCGTTGTTGAAATAACGTCAAAATATGGTTAACGGCCAATTTCCGACGAAACGCGCCGATTTCACGGAATTGGCGATTTTGAAACTCAGGATTGATCGAAATAGCCCTAACTCGTGCGATTTACAGGATTTGGTCAAATCCTGACTGTTCTGGGACAGCCAAGTTGACGATTTGTCGATTAAGGCCCCACTAGCCTTATTTTGCCAAAAGGAAACGATTTGAACAAAATTGCTCGTAGCGTTGTTGAAATAACGTCAAAACATGGTTAACGGTCAACTTCCGACGAAACGCGTCGATTTCACGGAATTGGAGATTTTGAAACTCAGGATTGATCGAAATGATGGAAATTGCCCTAAATCGTGCGATTTACACGATTTGGACAAAAAGCTGACTGTTCTGGGACAGCCAAGTTGACGATTTGTCGATTAAGGCCTCACTATGCTTATTTTGTCAAAATGCGACAATTTGCACAAAATTGCTCGTAGCATTGTTGAAATAACGTCAAAACATGGTTAACGGTCAATTTTCAATGATGAAAATATCCCTAGATCGTAGAATTTACATTTTTTGAAATATATACAGTTCCACAAAATATTCTAAATCAATTTATACAAATATAAATAAACTTACACACTAAACAAACAGGTATTAATAAAAATGTGATACAAATTAAATAAAAAATAAATAAAATAAAATGTTTATATAAAATAAATAAAAATAAAATTTTAAAAAATGAATAGTATATGTCAAATCGCGTAGTGCCTTGCTATTAGTATGTCAAGCCCCTCCCGAAATAGAAGAGTAGATTCTTTTGTTAGCCATATTTAGAAATTCAAAGCTCTAGAACAATATTCCTGTTAATTACACTTTCTTTTTCATGTTTGTTGTCAAGTTGAAAAAAAGAAAGACAACGACACTGTAAATCCTAGTTTGTACAAAGTCACTAATCTAAATTTCTAAAACCTTCGTGAATGAGAACTGTTAATCTGGAACATCGGCCCTTTCCCAGTTATCTTTCCCGATCTCCCCCCCTGGCCCCCATTCCATCTGATCTGGACGTACTTCGCACTTCATAAACCGAGTCTTTTTCTTTCTGTATCCAAACCTAAACTGAGCACCCTAAAAGCAGTCAATTGCCCATCATCTCAAGTTCAACCGATTCTTCAAACAAACAAAACTCATTACCTGCCCTTCACTTATCGACAGGTCCCTTTTTATATTTTCTCTTTCCTATTTATTATAAACACGTTAAATTGTCGACATATATAATTAATTAAACTATCCCTTCGGTACTTCTTACTCTTTATACGGAAAGTTATATTACAATAATATTTGCACCACTATATGAAAAATGGAAAAAGAAAAAAGAATAAAAATGAAAGAATAATTTTTAATAATTTTTAAACGAACTGACGTTTGAAAGGAGGCAAGTGCTTGTGACGGCGGCGGCGTCGGCCCTGTTATACGCGGTTCCGGTGTGGCACACCGAGCTGACGTACCGAAAGTACAACGCCATCTTGGAACGAGCAAATATATAGCTCGCAATCAGGGTGGCATGTGTATACAGGACGACTCCTGGCGCGGCGATGTTGGTTAAAATACCGCCAGTGAGACTGCGAGTGGAAGAGAGAAGAAAGGTGTACGAGCGAGGTAAGAAATCAAGGAGCGAAGCGAGCGAGTGGGTGATTAGCGAATGAGATGTCGGGATTTCAAGTACTTGCGTATACCGATTAGATATGAGGGGTAACGCAACGCGCAGTCGGTGCCAACGGAGTAATATACGATTTCGTTACTGCATAAAAGCGTAGGGAAGGGCCAGTATTCAAACCCAACGAAGAAACTGGCCTTAGGTACTGAGTACAAGATAATACTGTTTAACTGATTTATTTATATTGCTACTCCATGGTTGCGCAGCCTGTACTGTCCCCTCGCGAGCCACCAACCTCCTTTTATCATGAACCCCAGTCGTAAATCTCTTGGGGTTCCTCTTTTTCTTTTCCAAGCTAACGGATTTCTGATATTCCCGCCCCCGCCACTCGTCAATTGTCACACGTGTGTCACTTGTCGGTGCGGGTTCTCGGAATGGACGGCTCTCGAGCGGATAGTGCACCACAAATGGAACCCTTCGTGTGAAGTACGACCGGGTCGGACAGAACAGGACTAGAGGGGAGATTAGGAAAGATGACCTGGGAAGAGAAACTACTGATACTCTAGGAACAAAAAAGAAAAGGAAGAGGAGTAATGGGTTTTTTCGTTGTGATTGTTCTAAAAATCTAGATTGGTGACTTAATACTACTAATACCCATTGATGGATTGGTGCTTAAAGTGTCTTTGTCGTTCCTTTTCGAATTGTGTAATCGACGATGTTATTCGAGTGTCTTTTGAGTTTTTGAATTTGACTTCCGAAGGAACTTACCCTTCTATTAAACTTACTGGGTTTTTCTTAATTTATCCTAACGAAGCCTAGCAGTGTGACATAGTTTTATGATTTCAATTAAAAAAGAAAAAAATTGAAAAAATAAATTGTGAAAAAAAAATGTTAAATTGAATTGAGACCAATATTAGAGCCTTTAAACAAATATAACTCGTTATAATAGACTTGATAAACAAATATTAGTCAGCATTACTTATTACCACTTACTTAATAGTAAGTCTTTCGTTGTAGTTACAAGTTTATAATAAATCGTTTACTTTTTCGTATCGACTGGTATTTAATAAACCAAAAATTTAGAAAAAAAAATTACAAAAATGGAAGGTGATTCATTTAAGTGAATGATATGAAAGTGAGAATTAATTGCCTCGTCCTTGCTACTAGTTTTTTTTCAATGTCCGACCCCGGACTGTTCTTGATGCTTCTATATTTTAGATAATCTCGTATTATCGCCTGTGACCTTTACTGTGAGTAGCTTTAAACCGTTTCATGAAAAAAAAAAAAAAATTTAAAAGAAACATTTAATACTCGTCTTCTCGTTAGTCAAGTTGTCGTTAATAACCTTTGTGCAAGGTAATTCTCAATAAAAAAAAAAAACAAAAAAAATGAAAAATAAAATGAAGAAAAATAGGAGGTTATTCTTTTACGTGAATAATATGGAAAAAAAATTATGCTTGTCTTCTTGTTAGTTAAGTTGTCATTGATAATAATGTAACTTTCAATGACTAAAAAATAAAAGAGTTCGGAAATCGAGTTAATTCACTTACGTTTTCCCCCAGACTGTTTCTTTCTTTTTGCGATGCATTTGTTTAGTATAGTTTTTCAAAAATTTGCTGTTACTTTATGTGGATTTCTTAGTTACTAAAAAAAATATATTTACGGTTTGTGGTAGACGTTTCGACTTATCATCACTGTTTATACCCGGTAAGTGACTTACTTAATTTTCTTTCTTTCTTTTTATTTTGTTTTTGTCGTGAACTTAGTTTCCAGAAGACATTTTTTAATTTTATTTCAATTGTCTGCACAATAGTCCTCCTGATAATAAAATCGGAATGACTTTTGTTCGAATTCAAAATCGAAACGTTAGTAGATGCCACGTACAAGTTCACCAAATATTAACCCGGCAAATGTAATAGTAACCTGGCAAATATGTGTGTGGGTGTGTATATATTCTGGAAATATGTTCTCGACATAAATAAAACAAAATGAAAATGAAAAAAATTAACACTAAAATTAAAAATTAAAATAAAAAATAAAATAATTTGAAGCCCTACATACTAGAGAGAACAATGTCCACTGAGATAGTTTCTAAAGCAAACTGTAAATCTTAATTATTTACGATCGTGAAATCCAAATAAAGAAACGAATGATTTCTACGAATGACCGAATGCATTGTTGGCGAGCCATACAATAAACAAAAACTAGAGAAAAAAAAGAAAAAGTTGGAAGGAAAAAGTGTACTTTAGCTCCCATTTTTTTTCTTCCGTTGTTTCTCCGCATGTTTTTTTTCTCTGGATCGTAAGAAACATTAGCTTAATCGAGCTATATGTCACTGCAAAATTTCGTTACAATATGCTAAGAAACGCCCGAGTTATCGTTGCAAAAGTCACTTTTCGAATATCTCCGGCTAGCCGAGGTTCGCCAACTAATACCAGACTCTACACCGTGTATATACGAGATCCTTTTTAAATAGGAGTTTTCGATTTATGTCACGATGTCGACTTCAAAAAGTTAAGAGAAATCTTTATGTGACGTTTCATATTTTTCCGAAATCTCAAAAGCCACCAAAAATCCTACTAATCCTAAAATGCTGTGATTCTATTGTTATTGTTGTTGTTATTATTATTATATAATTCTAAAGTTCTACATGGAACATATTCATTCCTGTTTTTTATTCTCTTCTAGTTATATTTAGTAGGTGTAAGTTGTCTTATTTGTCTTGCTGTTTCGTATGGTGCCAAAACCCAATTTTAAATTAAAAAAATATATTTTTTTAAAGTGAGTTTGTGAAGTGTTTCATTTCATTCAAATTTGAAAAACCAATTAAAAAGTACAGGAACTGTTTCGATAATTCGTTAAGTTTGAGTTTTTGTAAAGAAAATGATACAGGGTTCCTGCTTGTCAGTTCTTATAACATAAGTGTAACAAAAAAAAAACAAAAACACGACATGTCATAAAAATAGATATAACTTGACCCTTTGAAAATAGTCTAAACTTGTATTAGTTAAAATAGTTCGTATGTCGCAATAGATAAAAGTTTATCGTCTTGTCTAAAAAGTATGGAAGAGAATAATTAAGGGATGCTTTTCCTTTCCCATTTTGGTGTCGTAAAGAAGTAGTTTTGAGTCGTTGTTTCTCGACTCTTCTTTGCGCGCATATTTGGGTTGTTTTTGATATTTCAGATTTCAGATTTCTAATAAATGTGACCTGAAAATTCGTGTTAAAAAAAGAAAACTACTACTTAAGATTCGGCCTTTATACGAGGAAGGATTATTCGCCCGTCCCGTTCCTTTACTTTGTTGACATCTAAACGTGATACGAATTTGAAAATGTCCAATAAAGTTCTTTCTACTGTGTTTACTATTTTCTTTTAATGTTTGCAACTTCCTATCATTTCCGGTTTAAACGTTTTAAATAGCTGTCGATCCTGAGTGATACATCTCCTACCTACTCTTTTTCGGTATAATATCCCAAACCTAGCGCTTTCGCCATTTTTAGATATTTGATCTGGAATTAAAAACAAGCTTCCGTAATGATCCATTTCAAAATTACTTGTATCTGCAGTCTTGAGTTTACATTTAGTTCCTATTTATGTAGGTTATTATTTCAGTAGTAAGGAATGCCGTTCAACATCAAACTCTTTATAATCTAAATAATTTTCAAAGTAATTCAATTTTGTTTGAAAGTACTAGTTGACATTCGAAAAATAAATAATACGTTACCTATCGCAAATTAAAGTTATTTTTTTTAAACAAAGTTATTACCAAATTCAAATAATAAAACTTAATTATTTCGAACCATGGTTTGGAACGACATGGGTAACTCTGATGATAAGCTTTGATCGAGAATTAAATTTTCTAATTACGATTGTTTGAAGATGAATGGTGTTTCGTTTTAAAAAATTCACTTTTACAATTTCAAAAAATATATATAAATGTTAGGAACAGTACTGCAATACTAAAACCTATAATTGTCAAGAGTGTAAACTAAAGATTATGTATTGTATTGACGTTTTGCGAAATGTTTCGTTCGTGTTTACTATACCTGTGGATATTTGCACAAATTGAAAATTGATCGTTACGAAGACACGTTTCTAATTCGAGATTGAATGTTTCAAAAATGATAAGGAATCTAAGTATGGGACTTTATACCGAAAATGTTACGTAGAATTTAAAAACAAATTAATATACTAGAGACCCCATTTGAAATAGGCAAGCCAGGACAACTATTTCTGATCAAACCGGAAGTAACCCGAAGTTGAAAATTTGTATTCAAGTTAACTTAATGTCCAATTTTCAAATTCTGGATCAATTTTGCATTTACATCCTAATAATCTTTTAAAGAACGAGTTGGGCCTATGACCCTGTGTATACAAAGTTCGCCATTAGTCGGAGCTCGGTTTCTGATATTTTTGTATCAAATATCAAAATATCGATATGAAAACTTTAGTATTGTACTTCTTTATATTAGAAAGCTGTGTGATTTAATATTTTCGTTAATGTGGGGTGTTCGGCTTTCGCTGAACGGCATAAATTCCTACTTTTTTAAATGGCAACCCATAGTTTTTTTTATGTCTTTCTAATGTAATATTTAATTCTCTGCCGATTTGCAATAACATTTTTTTTCAAACATTACGGTTTTGGAAGTTATCTTATAATGAACCTTCAAAACTCAAAAAATAATTAGTTTTGTAAAAAAATAATTTTAGATGAAAGTTGACGAAGTAGAAATACGTGGTGACTAATAATGCATAATGACTTGATAAATCGAGTTACTTGTGCTTTTGTTAAATAGAAGCAAAGCCTGCTATAATAAATCTGTCAGGTTATAAAATAATTCCTGCTGTGTTATAATTGATATTTTGTAAATACCTTCTTGGCTGTGAATATCAAATGAAAAGATGTCATTGGTAATCGACACAAAGTTAAGAACGACTTTACAAATCTTTGGGAAAAATCGTGAGTAACTTAAAATAAAAACAATGAGTTGCGGCTACTTGAAAATTTGCCATCTGGTGCAAAAAAAAAGTATGGTGGATTACAAGAATGTTTTAAAGTTTTCGATTACCTCTGACTCATTTATCAATTTACAAAAACGAATTTCAAAAGTTCAAGAAACACCAGTTTTGTGATCTTTCTTTCTGAGTTTGCATTTTTAGAGAAATTACTTTGATGTGGCAAATGCTTTCATCGGTATAAAATTTGTTTTTGTTAAAATGGAATTAGATTAAGAAAATATTTGAGCCTTTATTTTCATATCTAATCGCTATTTGGCGTGATTTATTCTTGTTATTCCACGCTGATTCTGCTTAGAGTCAATTCTCTTAGACGACGAATAGTAATCAGAGTCAGCATCGCCGATTGCCTTTTTAATCATAAGACATTAGTGTTAGTCGGTTCATTTTTACCGCTTCATGTAACCAGAACTTAAAATATAATAAACTCTTTTCGGATCGACTGGTGTTTAAATTAACAGTTTTATGTATTCGTTTTCTAAATTAAGTAAATCGAAACTTCGTCGAATGGCGTGACCGAGAACAGATATAAATGGCGAACCCTCTATATACATACGTGTGGCTACCACGAATAATGACTAACATGAACAATGCTTAACCTGGACAATGATTAACCCGGATAATGATTAATCTAAACTATGGCTTGCAGAACACTTTGTTCGAAGATTTGACTGATTGCTTTGATATATAAAAAATATATAAATTGCCAAAGTGATCGATTAATAATTTTAATTAATACTCGGGGTGCTCCTTTTTGTGTTAGATGGTAAAAAATCAAATCGGTTAATCTTGAACTTATTTTGAGATAAAAACTTCTTGTAAAAGCTCGACTTAAGTTACTTCCACTTTGACTTGCGAGATGTTGAAGTTTAATTTCGCTTTTCCCGATTCTCCTTAAACTTTTTACCATTCTTAAAAAAAAAGAACATCCTTTATGTGACTTATGTTAATATGCATATAAATGTTTATACGGAGTGCTTCCAAAATGACTGACTGTCAAATCTTTTAATCGAGCGTGTTGTACGAGCCAGTTTTACAATATATATATTTTTATCTAATGTACGAGGTATTTAGGTAGGTGGTAGTGTGGGATACTACGTTGGGTGGTATACCAGAGGAGGTCGTTATAAATTGATATGGTGTCGGACGAAAAGGTTGCGACTTTTCTTATTCATAAAATTATACTGCTGCTGTTTTGGAACGAAATTTGACAAGCCTTTTCATCTCGAAAAATGTACAATATAATCTAATGTGATTTTCCTAATTTGTAGTATGGCAATGAGTCAAGTTCAAAAGTCGACGATTTTATCTGAACGCTTGAATGTGTGCTTATTCAAATATCTTATGAACTTCCTTAAATTCGTCTCTTTCTGTTGTTAGAAAATGTCAATAGAGAAATATTTTAGGAACTCTTCATTTTAATACTTTTAAGTACCACCTCCCGGCGCATTCGCCAAAACTTAAACGAGCCATTTATTGTGTTTCCGGATATTCGAGGTTTTTAGATTTTCTTTCTTTTTATAGTCTCTTACCTGCGTGTATATTCGTATATATTCGTGTGTATTCGCTGGAAGTCCCTGCTTATATATGTGTGAACGGGACGAGATTCGAAATGGAGAACCTACGATCGCCAGAATTAATAGAATTACTGTTCCGTGCCGATGGGCGACGGGTCAATGAGAAATAAAATTCACCACACCATGTGTGGACGGTTGAAAATGGTGGTAGGTTCTCGTTTCAATCGTAATAAATAATTATTTTGCAGTACCCCCATCCGTTAAAACTATTACAGTTTTCTTCCTCTTTCATTTACAGTTTCCTACATGGTTCCCAAGTCGCCATCTGCCGTCCAGGGGTTGAAACTATTAGATTTCTTCCTCATTCATTTTACAGTTTCCTACATGGCTCCCGAGTCGCCATCTGCTGTCCAGGGGTTTAATCTATTACAGATTTCTCCCCCATTCATTTTACAGTTTCCTACATGGTTCCCATGTCGCCATCTGCCGTCCAGAGGTTGAAACTATTAGATTTCTTCCTCATTCATTTTAGTTTCCTACATGGTTCCCGAGTCGCCATCTGCCGTCCAGGGGTTAAATCTATTACAGATTTCTCCCCCATTCGTTTTACAGTTTCCTACATGGCTTCCGAGTCGCCATCTGCCGTCCAGGGGTTAAATCTATTACAGATTTCCTCTCCTCTCAGTTTAGTTTTCTTTAAATTTGGTTCCCTTAAATTTTTAATTTCTACTACCGTAATGATAGTTCGCTCCCACAACGGCACACAAATGGACTGGATGGAAAAAAAAATCCGCCGCAATCCTCCCTGCTGTTGACACAGTTTTCTCTAGGAAAACCAATCCTTGGTAGTGTAAACAATGCCTCTTCACTTTAAACTTAAGCCAGATATGGGCAAAAGAAATACGTGCTAATTCGCCAGATCAAAATACACCGAAGCTCTCCTTGTGCGCAAAGCATATCCCCCAGGGACAGTACCGGCACAAGGGGGGTTAACGAGGATCAACGAGGTTTTTAGTGGGTTAGCGCTCTCAGTAGCGAGTCCCACACGCCGTTCCAAACAAGATCGGATGGGAGTCTTTTGAAGATTTTCCTCGTTAAAAAAAAAAAAAGTACCCCCACCCGTGGAGTATTATTTAGTGCAAATTATACAAATTTGAATAAAATCCACGTTTGAATTTGATTCCTCTGTTGTATTACTAACTAGGGAAATCGTGTTTTCGAAGTTCTCCGTAAATAACGAAGCCTTTTTAGATTTTATGGCGTAAATTATTTAAACAATGTGTTCGTACGTCATAAAAAAACGTTTGCTACAATTTTGTCATAAAAGGGCTTGTTCCTCTTCACTTCGATAATTTTTGAATGATAACGGGACGATCAATTAAAAAACTCAATTATCGCCAAAACCTGTACCACACACTGGGTATCTGTACGAGTACCATTGATTTTAAATCGATTCAGAATAAACTCCGTTCGTATCCCGTTCCGTATCCTGCACTACTACTTCCTAGCAAACACCCTAGTGCTTAGTGGAGATAGAAAATTTTCGAACGGACGTACAGTATCTGACAAAATTAGAGCAACTTTTGAAATATTCTTCTAAATTTACTCTCTCTAAAAAATCATGAAATATTTTATCATAAATATTAAGCTTAAAGTAGTTAGTGTAAAATACATTTGCTATAAATAGTTTAAATTGTTATTGAGAATAAAAAAATTAAAAAATTGTTTTGATCTAAAATTCTTTGCGACAAAATAAGAGCAACCAATGTTTAAATATTTTGTATTTCTGACTTTCCTGTGGTCTTTTAAACAAATAATATCTACGATTATGCCTCGTGGTGTTCACTATTCAGTTGATCTAAAACAAAAAATTATTAGTGCATATAAGAGTGCGAAATCGCAAAAACTTATATCGGAAGTTTTTGGCATAAAAAATTATGTTATATCAAAAACTATCAGGAGATTCACTGACCGTGGTGTCGTAACGAATTTAAAACGAGGTGGACGGAAAGGAAAAACGACAGAGAAGTTAGACAGGCGTCTTATAAGGCTAAGTAAAAAAAATCCTGAAATGTCAGCTCGTCAGATTATTGCACAAGCAGAAGTTAGTGTTTTTTCCAGAACAGTTCAACGTCGATTGACAGAACGTGGTTTAAAAGGAAGGAAACCTGCCAAAAAACCACATCTTTCACTAAAAAATAGAGAGGCCAGGATGTTGTTCGCCACCTACCACCGAGATTGGACTCCTCAACAGTGGAAGAAAGTATTATTTTCCGATTAATCCAAGTTTTTCATCTATGGAAGTGATGGAGCTCAATGGGTAGGTCGCCCAAATGGCCGAAGACTTAATCCAAAGTACGTAAAAACTACCATTAAACACAGAGGAGGAAATATTATGGTTTGGGGTTGTTTCTCTGCTTACGGAACTGGTCCACTTTATAGGATTAAAGACAAAATGGATAGATTTAAGTATCATTATATACTAGAGAATATTATGTATCCATATGCCGAATGGGAAATGCTCCTCAAGTTTGTCTACCAGCACGACAACGATCCTAAGCATACTGCGAAAATAGTAAAAGCTTGATTCGTGGAGAAGAAAGTCGAGGCAATGAAATGGCCAGCCCAATCTCCGGACTTAAATCCCATTGAGAACCTTTGGGAGATCACAAATAACAAAATCCGAGGAAAAAATATTACCAATCAGGATAATTTATTTGAAGAAACAATGTCAATTTAAAATTAAATTTCTAAAGTTGCTCTAATTTTGTCCGATACTGTAGATACATTAGTTTCGAATCTATGTAACCCTGTTTATCCTTATGCAAAGTCCCTTGATTTTTGATATAATAGCCAAAGGAGGATGATATCGTTTTGAAAATAAAATTAATTAATAGTAGTATTGTTTAAACGAGAACTAACGCTGAGTTTTAAAATAATTAATAATTGTTTAAATTCAATCTCGCTTATCTCCTTGTGAAAAACGAATTAAGAGCAAAAGAATGTTTCGTTTTGTTGTTAGTTTTGTGAACTATAATTTTGTCATAATATACGAAGTATAACGTAAGTACGGATTTTCCTTTTAACACGACGTAAATCTAAAAAAACTGCAATATTTTTATGTGACATTTTTTCAAAATCTCAAAAAAACACGAAATATGCCCAGATGAGTTTTAATACGTTTTTGTATAAAATGTAAATTCGTTCCTGCATAGAAGAGTAATTCAAAGTAAAAGAAATAAAATGCCCCACAAAAAGTTATCAGCTATTATTGCAAAAACGCAAAAAACATTTAATGTTTTTGCAAATGAGACCAATGGAGACAATTTCGAACACCTTTTGTAGCCAGTCCCAGTCCCGGAATGAGTAGCAGCTAAACTTGTATTACTTATTATAACTTCCTTAGGCACATATTTCGGTTGTTTTTGAAATTTCGAAAAAATGTTATATAAAAATATTGCATTGTTTTTTGAGCTTTGTGTCGTGTTAAAAGCAAAACCCCCTACTTATGTTATCACTGGTATAGATTCTTTTACTTTGTATCGTTTAAAAAGAGTGTACGTTGGAGAAACTTTTGTTTAAAACATAAGAATAAATTGGAACCGGAGTATTTGAAAACGTTAATTTGTCTACTTCTTCGTTTTAAAAAATGTCTCTGAAAACCGCAAATAGTTGTAGTTAAAAGAAATTAACTTAATTGAATTGACTAATGAAATTATTTCGTATAAAATCACCTAAGGCCGATATTTTAAAAAATGACGAAAATTTGCAAAATAATTTTAAAAAAGACATTGCAGAATAAATTTGGATTATGTATATTCGAACCTATCCACCGATCTACATTGTCGGCCAAAAGTAAATTAAAAATCCTAAGCTAGGATGGTTCCATTGCTGCTGTGGGTCCCACACTATTGCTATCTTCTAAACCTCGTAAACGATGTTATTGATCACAAGGATTACGTTTGCTTAATTTTTCTTTGGTCGTAGGTGGCGGCGCTCAACTTGGCGAAGGCGCCTCGATTTACAATTGTACAATTGTATGAACGAAAACAAAGTTTTCGACGTTTTCGTTTTGAGCAATATTGAAGAGTAAAAAACTGACGCCGGTTCCCATAAAACTGCTAACTTGCATTTCGCTGGGAACCCAAATTATACTCGATAAAGTTAACTTTATTCAAATTATTTAGTACATAGTCAGTTGTAGCTTGGTCTTCGTTTACAAATAAATATATTTTTTTAATCGAATTTTTCAATACACGATTTTTAACTTTAAATATGTTAAGTAATTAACAAAAAACAGTTATAAAAAAAACGCTCGATGGTGTCTTCGAAGCAATTGAGGATGATATTGTCGGCATTTTTATTTATTTGTTGTATGTGTGCCGTGCTATGTTAATTCCGTGATAATTTTTTGATTTCATTAATCGCCCTTAATTTCTTATTTCGGCGGAGATGCGCGATTTGTTTCGTTCTATTTTAAAGTTTCAGGATTGAAGCAAAATAAAATTTCTAGTTTCCAAAAAACAAATCTAAAAGTACAAGAAAACCATTGGTGGTGGTTGTGTATTTGTTGTGTATTATTCGTTGGGAGATTCATTTATATGGCCACTTACACGTGGAGTTAAAATAATAATAACACGAGCCACATATGTAATAGCCATTCTTCTAGCTTTAAGTTTAGGTCAGCTACTTTTTAATTATATAAGGAGTATTCCAATTAGCATAATCAGTCATTTTAGTCTCTGCTTTCAAGTGCTACATGAACTTATGATCTTGTGTTTTCGAAATAAATAGTTTATTTTTTTTAACTTAAAATAAAAAAGTTAATAAAATTGGCGCAGTTGGTAGGATCCTTTCGGGTGTATTTTAAAAGTGTGTTAGTGCATATAATTCAACACCACCACCGAGACACCCTCCGTTTCAACGGTTTAGAAAGGAGCAGTCTAGAAGGACCAAGGACTCCTGAGCAGCATTCGCTTTTGAAAATCATCAACGAAGCTGTCAGTCGGATATAGTGGCCTAGCTAGTATCCACTACAAGCGGCACCCCAACTAATCAGTCTACCTATTAGCCAAGGCACCGCTTGAAATAGAACAAGACATATTACTATACCGTAAGTTAGTTTACAAGTTGTGCTATTCCGAAAGTTAGTAATTTATGATCAGAATTCTGTTAGTTAAGTTGAATGGAAAAATTTTTAAAACAGATATTGGGAGACATAACGTATCCTAGGATACGAACCAATTCGAGTGGAAGTAACAGCTTGAACCCCGAAACTTATATTGCCCAATTGTATACTGAAACAAGCCCACGACCTAGTATTAGCAATTTATTAATAGTAAAAATGGCCGAAATCTTGAGAACAACCGTAGGTCTTTTAAAAATATTAGATGGGACCCCTTCAAGGCTGGAGTCCTTTATCACACAAATACCGACATTTAATAGTCGATATGTTAACACCGATCCATCGCAACAAGAATATGTGATTCTTGCTATTACATCAAAAATCATATAATCAGCTGAAAATTTTCTCCTAACTAGACCAGATCTCCAAATTTAGGAAAAAATCAAGCAAGCACTTCAGCAAACATTCAGTGATCCTGTAACTTGAATTTACATATGTCTAAGCAACTAATCTTTTTAACAAGAAAGAATTCATCCATTCAGGATTACATTCAACGGTTAAAGGCATTAGTGACCAAGATAAATAGCAAGATTTGTTCCGAAATTTAAAATAACGAAGCAAAAAAGATACTCATTTCACAAAATGAGTTGACTGCCACACAAAATTTATTAGCTAATATCCCTGACGAGCTAAGAACCTTACTAATCGTGTAAAACCCACAGAACTTAAACACCATAGTTCGAGATGACTTGTTAATATTTCATAAAATATTAACAAGTCAGAATAATTTTAAAACCACATATGTCCAGAATCATTCGAGAACGAGCCCTAAATTCTTCACCTAACTTCTTTGGCAACTTACAAAGACCGATAAATAGGAGCAATGAACAAAACCTTCAGAAACCAACAGCACGATCAAGTCAATATCCTAAAATCACTTCACGAAATCAATTCACACATTAAAATTCGTACCCTAACAAACAATAACCCCAACCAATATTCGGAGTCAGTACAGCAATACCCCAAACTCACAAAAGCTTTGTACAAAACAAATTCCAAGGGAATCTATATCAACGTCAATTTCGACAACCCTTTTAGCAACAATCACAACCAAAATATACATTCCAAGAATTAACTCACCTAGAAAACGGCCAAGAAACTACCTCTTCAGAAACCCCTGATTTTTCACTGTAATATGACAATGCGTTTGCCTCAGAAGACGATGACCCTTCCGAAGAATCTCCTGATTTACTTGAATACCTCGAAAATTTTCAAACAGCCTCAGATCCAAATCCCCATGGATAAACATCAATAGTTTCCAAACCAATCAACTTCCCTATATTGAAATTCCCGGTTACCAAATTAAACTACTAATAGACACTGGATCCCACGCATCTCTACTTCGACCTTCCTTAACAGAATCATTATTTCCCGAAACAATCGTACCTTATGTCAGCACACTGCAAACATGTGCAGGAACAAAAAAGGCAACTAGTAAAGCCAACATTCCCCTACTTTTAAATCTTGGAATATCTACCCCCATTAACTTCATTCTGTACCCCTTTCATGAGTTTTTCGATAGAATTTTAGGCATCAAAGATTTATGCAAACTCATCCTTAATATTGCTCTAAGGAACCAATTACTAAAAAACAAGCACATACAAATACCCTTCCAATACAGACAAGACTTCGAACAATACAAAATAGAAATTCGTCCACGGATAGTACAAAGAAACCTAGACTAGAAACCTTAAGACTAAACTACCTGATGACACAACCTGGTTAACAAATCACTATTGGAACAAGGAGATCGAAATCAAACCCATATTAGTAACAATTCAGGATCAAACTTATACGATAGACGTTGCAATCACACAGATAAAGCGATTGTAATAGAGCAAATACACTTTTGGAAGCAATCGAGATTAATAACTTTGAAATACTAAAATTTAACAACAACACTGTTGGATAATGCTTTCTTTCATAAGGCAAAATTAATGAAGGTATGACTTCCATCAGACACATAAACTATTCGATAGATGTGTTTGGTCTAGACTTTTTGGGATGATATGTAAACACACAGGTTCGACGTATGTGTTTTTAGAGCGATGCTTAATTATTCTATTCATTCCTTTTCTACGTCCTGATATAATAAGACACTCTTAAACTTTATCGGACCGCGCATATCAGAAAATAGAAAATCATTAAGAATTAGTGTGTTTTCTTTTATCCTCATAACCCAACAAACACTGAGAAAAAAAATATTCAACCCCGTTCATACAGACCTAAAACCCTTAATACATGATCATTTAAATTCAGAGGAACGAACACAACTCTTTAAATTACTCCAGGCCTACGTAAAGGTCTTATAAAAACCAGGAGAACCCCTGACCTTCTCAAACCAGGTGAAACACATCATAAAAACCTTTGACGAAGTCCCAGTTCATACGAAAAATTACCGATATCCTTACGTCCGCAAGGAACAGATCAACAGGCAGATTGAGCAAATGCTAACAAATGGAATTATCTAGCCATTAAGCCCCCCTTGGGGCTCCCCTGTCAGGATAGTACCAAAGAAATTGGATGCATCAGGACAGCGAAAATGGAGGATCGTTATTGATTACCGCAAGTTGAATGACAAAACGATAGATGACCGGTACCCCTTGCCCAATATCACGTATATCCTAGACAAGTTAGGCTGTTGTCAGTATTTCACCACCTTGGACTTAGCTAGCGGATTCCATCAGATCAAGAAGGATCTGAAGAGTATTAAGAAAACAGCTTTTAACGTAGAGCACGGTCATTTCGAGTACACTCGAATGCCATTCGGGCTCAAAAACGCACCCTCCACATTCCAACGTGCCATGGATAATGTGTTGAGGGGACTGCAAGAAAAGATATGCCTCGTCTATATAGACGACATCACCGTATATTCAACAAACCTCCAGGAACATTTGAACTCCCTAAAAGCAATTTTGGACCGTTTAGATTCTTGCAACATGAAAATTCAGCGAGATAAGTCAAAATTCCTCAAAAAGAATGTAAAATTCCTAGGACACGTCGTCACACCAGAAGGCATCAAACCAAAACCCAAAGAAAATAGATGCCGTGAAAAACTTCAGGACCCCTAAAACACCAAAGGAAATAAAGGCATTTCTCGAACTAGTAGGATACTACAGAAAATTTATTAACAATTTCGCCAAAATCACAAAGCCTTTAACTTAGTGCCTGAAGAAAAACACCAAAATCGTACGCGACCAGCAATTCATGAACGCATGCGACCTCTGTAAAACACTTCTTACAAATGACCCAATCTTGCAATACCCTGATTTTACCAAACCTTTCATACTAACGACTGATGCTTCTGATTATGCAATTGGCGCGATACTATCCCAAGGGACCGTAGGTCAAAACCTGCCCATCGCCTATGCAAGCAGAACCCTAAACACAGCCGAATGTAACTATTCGACGATAGAAAAGGAACTTCTTGCCATTGTTTGGACTACTAAATATTTTCGACCCTATTTATTCGGACGAAAATTTAAAGTAGTTACCGACCACAAACCGTTGCAATGGTTATTCTCCATCAAGGAGCCCAACTCAAAATTGTTAAGATGGAAATTAAAACTACAGAAATTTGAGTATACCATTCAGTATAAAAAAGGAATAAAAAATTCCAACACCGATATACTCTTTAGACCACCTAGAGAATTAAACCCCGTCGAAGTAAAGGCCCCTTTGACGCACGTGTCCGCCACAGCTGAAGAAAAAAAAACAATGAAGACCAATACCTATGGCACGATCGTATTAAGCACTTCTTTGAAACACAGGAAAACTTGTTCGAAAATCCCAAAAAGACAACACCAACTCCCCCATCCAAAAATCAAAATTATATCGGACGTACAGATTCAACCTCCAAGAAAAAACCTAACTCAACCAGACATAAAAACCACTGGATCAAGTACCATTACAGCAGAAGACACCAACCACGGTGATAAATCAATCATAACAAATTTAAAGGAAAACACTATACACACGGAAACGGTACACACATCCCAGGAGAATCCAATTATAGGTTCCCCATATGTCAACAAAAGCGTTAACAGCTTCAAAAATCAACAAGTCTTTAAATGGGCCACTAAGGAAAAACCATATAAAATCACACAGATGTTACTTGACACAAAAAAACGAACAACGATATTCATCAGTGAAACACCAATAACAGAGGACATTCAAAAAATTCTGATCGAACAACTTCCACCCGATACTTATTGTCTTTATTTCTCAAAAAAGGAACTAGAACCATTAGTAGTTTGAGTATTCCAAGAAACCTTCAAGAATAACGCTTATAATCTAGTCATTTCATTACCTTATTAGAAGAGGTTTCCGATTCCGACGACCAACGCGAAATAATCGAGCGATATCACACCACGAAAACCCCACATAGAGGAATTACGGAAAACATAAAAAACATTAAGCAATTCTATTATTAGCCTAGCCTTTAAAGAGACGTCATAAATTTCATAAGTACCTGTGAAACCTGTCAGAAGTCGAAGTACGACCGTCATCCACATAAAGTAATATTCAAACCAACCCCCACAGGAAACAAACCCTTTGAACATCTGTATATGGATACATACTCTGTCAGGCATCAAAAATACTTAACCATTATAATTTCTCAAAATTCGCAGTCGCTTATCCTGTCAACGAAACAACAGTAAAAGTCTGTTTAAATTTAATAAAATTCTTTTCACACCACGGCACCCCTTCGAAAACAACAACAGACAAAGCGGGAACCTTTAAAAATCACCTAATCTAGGAATTATGCAAAACGTACCAAATTGAATTACACTATACGACGTCATATAATCCCAACTCAAACTCGCCCATCGAGAGGTTTCACTTTACTCTAAAAGAAAGCCTCGTCGCCCTCAAAGATAGTCACCGTTCAAAACCCATACCAGACCTTGTGAATCTTGCCATTCTAAACTACAACAATAATATACAATAATCTCATTATTTTACCCCATTTCAAATTATAAAAGGAAATCTAGACTACCAGCTCAACTTCGAAAAAAGCCTTAACCAGATTCAAACTGATTACGTACATGAATTATCTAAAATCTTCAAAGAACTGAATGAAACAATTAATAAGAAAATTAATGTCAATAAAGCACAAGTCCTCGGGAAACTTAAGAAAGAACGACGAAACGAACCAGAAATCCCAGAAGCTACCAAACAACTGATGGCTACCCCCGTCAAACTACAACCCAAATACCGATTAACAACATTTCGTAACCTAAGACATCCAAGACATAAAAAATAAACCAAAATTTCAGAAAACTACGAGAAAAGATGAACCTCGTCCTAGCACTTCTGCCGCTCCTAGTTAGTGCCCAGTATAAGATTGAGAAACTTTTTAACCCTCTAGTACCGGTAGAAGAAAGACCCAGTTACATCATAGACGACCTACACCACGACTACTACCACATTAACCTGACAAACATACGTAACTGCTTAAGGTCAACGGAACAAACGCTCATTAAGCTAAATTTTACGCTGAGTACCTTTAATGCAACACACAGCAGCACTCTCTTAAGGGCAAGGCTCAACAACCCGTTCGTACGAATAAACACCGTTAAATCATTCGTGAAACATTACTCGATATCCCTTAAAAGAACCAAAAGAGGTCTAATCGACATAGTCGGTAATGCCCACAAGTATCTATTCGGAACCCTAGATGCGGATGATGGCAAACGCTATGATAACTATATCGAAATCCTACAGAAAAATCAAGAAACGTTACGGCAAGACATTTCCACGACCCAGACAATGGTAAAAAAATTAACCGTAGACGTCGACTATCAGCTAAACGTTATCAAAGGAAACCAACAACAGTCGCAAACGCGAATCCATGACCTTACGCAATTAGAACAATCCACGTCAGAAGCTATTTATTTTACACTCTTACTAGACAACCTGGACAACAACATTCATATTATCGACAATATTTGCAGCAATATTCAAACAGCAATCGACTTTACCAAAATCAATACCCTACATCATAGCATACTAAAATACAACGAACTACAGTCAATCCTAAATCACCTAAAACCCAAACGCAGAATCCCTTTCAGCAATACACTTAGCTATTATGAAGTAGCTCACGCTGCAGTCACCATCCACAAAGACCTCGTGATATTCCACATACGCATTCCTTTAATCTCGGGAAAACCGTATACCCTCTACAGACTATTCAATTCTCCTTCACAATTACGTAATGACCATAACCAACCCCATTTTACTGAAATCGGAAACCAAATCATTCAACCTTAAAGAAAACTGCCCCAAGACAGATCGCATAGCCCTATGCGACGAAAATCTACTTCAAACTCATGAACAATGTATCATGGATACCCTTAATCTCACCAACCATTGTCCCATGATCCCAATTACTTATACCAAAACGCCACTTCTTAAATTATCAGATAACTCCCTCATAATAGTTCCAACCCCTCGAGCAATTGTGGAATTCCAATGCCCTAATCAACATACTGTCGAAACCATTAATGAAGTCTCCTTGATCATATTCCCTTAGAATGCTCCACAAAAATAGATAAACTTTTCGAAACTCAAAAGCCTGACACAATTAATTTACGCTTAAAGTTACCCCCAGTAAATATCAAAGATGATTTAAAAGCAAGATTCAATCCCCTACAATTGCACAACCTTGATCTAGAAAATATTCACACTGATCTAAATCAGGCTCAAAAACTAACCGTACACCATCTCAAGGAATTCGATACCATTACCATCAGCTTATCTATAAGTTCTCTTATTGTTATCCTCGTTGTGTTTGGTATTTTAGCGCTACTTACTTATTATTACTATAAGAAGAAATTCACACAATGTAAAAATGGGCCTACAAGTCCCACAGCTCGAAAATATGCGAACCCTATTTTCTCGCACTTAACAAGGGAGGATTTATATGGATTTATAATAAAATATATATACAGGGTGGTCATTTAGTGCGGTCTCGGAAGATTACGGCTAAACAATTTAATATTTTGAATTTCTTTTTTTGCGTTATATAGAACTCGATTATGGGCACATTCTAAAATTGTTTTCGTTTTATACAGGGTGTTCTAAATAAGTGAAAAATATCAAAGTTATGTTTTTTTAAATAGGACGCCCCATGTATTAATATCGTTTTAGATTTCTTGAAAAAAATAAATGTAAGCTTCATTAAGGTTTACTTGTCCCAAATCTTAAGGATTTCGAAATAATTAAGTTTTTTTTTTAAATCATGCAATTTTTAAAACTTTGTTATGAAGGACTTAAACTGGAGTAAATCGAAATTCATACCAAACCTTAGATATGAGACGTATTTTATGCCAGAATTATTAAAATTGAAATATCTCATACAGTGCGTCCAAAAAATAACATGAAAATTGTATTCTTTTTGAAAGGAAATAACTTGCTTAATTTAAATAGAACACCCCATATTTTATTACTCGAAATAAGAGATAAACATATGACTAATCAAAAATCGTTACACCTTCCTGTACCTAAATGTACAGGTTTTCTTCGAAAAATAAAATTTAAGAAAAGGTAGCAAAATTAATAACCGCACTATCTATTTTTATTTAATATAAAAGAATTTCTTTTAATAAACACTTAATTACAAACAATTTTCAATATAACCTTCATTCTGATCAATGCAAGCTTGAAGTCGAGTAACATAGTTAACAACAAGAGACAATATGAAAATCAGAATCCGCTATGTTTTTGACTCTATTAGAGCAAATAGGGATATTCTGGAAAATGTTTGTCGTGGAAATGTTACTCGACTTCAAGCTTGCATTGATCAGAATGGAGGATATATTGAAAATTGTTTATAATTAAGTGTTTATTAAAAGAAATTCTTTTATATTAAATAAAAATAGATAGTGCGGTTATTAATTTTGCTACCTTCTCTTAAATTTTATTTTTCGAAGAAAACCTGTAATTTAGGTACATGAAGGTGTAACGATTTTTGATTAGTCATATGTTTATCTCTTATTTCGAGTAATAAAATATGGGGTGTTCTATTTAAATTAAGCAAGTTATTTCCTTTCAAAAAGAATACAATTTTCATGTTATTTTTTGGACGCACAGTATGAGATATTTCAATTTTAATCATTCTGGCATAAAATACGTCTCATATCTAAGGTTTGGTATGAATTTCGATTTACTCCAGTTTAAGTGCTTCAAAACAAAGTTTTTAAAATTGCATGATTTAAAAAAAAAACTTAATTATTCAGAACCGAGCGAGCCTTGATACAGTCAAGACGTGTCTGGTGCGAATAAAATAAACATTCTTATCAGTGTAGAGCGCAAAACAGGAAAAAACATAACAATACACAAAAATTCATCGGCCAAAGTGATAGTTGGGGGCATGGAGACAGAGGGGACCTCTGAATCAGAAGGCCCCTCCCAGCCTGACATGGACGGGTTTGTAACACCACACAGCAGAAAAAAAAGGGGTAGACCCAAAAGGCAGGACAGTCAAACTGACAACCGATCAAAGAAAGTTCACACTGAAGTCGATCCTACACATACAACAATACCCAACAGACCTTCAACATCAACCCAACAACCAACAACTACCCAGAAACCTGGGTTTATCAGATACCAACACACATTCGCCATAACCACCCCCTCAAATACATCACGCATTAAGCTGGCAACAATATGGGAACAACACAACCCAAATAACAAAGACGTAATAATCAAACAAGAAAATCAATACCTGCTTAAAACCAACAACAGCGATGCCACCACAGCTACTCTTAGGACACTTCTGAGCCAAGAGTTAATCACAGCCTTATAGGCTAGAAGACAACAAACAAACCACAACAAACTCATCTCTGCCCAAAATAATTACTTCAACATATTCGGCGGTGGTGACGGGCGTGGAAGCTGAAATTACGGATGAAATGTTCCACAATCAATTAAAAAGAATGGGACTGCAAGTTAGATATTGCAAACGGATAATATCACGAGCGAGAGGGGTGCCGACGCTCATACTTCGTCTGATCACGGGTGACCAGGGAACATACGAGAAACTTATGGCTGAACGACGTATCTTCTGCTTCAATAGATCTTATCGAATTACTGAAAGCAAGCCTCCTAACCCCATCCCTGCGCCATGTGGGAAATGCTCCAAGTATGACCACACCACCGAGAAATGCCCGTATGGGGTGAAATATAACAAATGTCTGGGACCCCACAACTCACATCAATGTAAGTCTCCACTACCACCAAAATGTACAGCATGCGGATCCGAGGAACACGCTGCGTGGAGCACTAAGTGCCCCCGCAGACCCACGGCGCCGATACAAGACATCCCAAATGTAAGAATCAAAAGCGCTAACAAAACCACAGCCCAACTCCCATTAACAAAAACTGCGGATAGCCGAATCCACGTCCCAATAACAACGCACGACTTCATAATTAATAAGTACAAAAACAGCATCAATAAAAATAGTGAGGTAAACCGCGAAGAACTACTCAAAAAATTAAGACACCGATTCATAGAGGACTTTAAGATCGATACGACCGTAGTTTTTTTCGGAAATCAAATGTATATACTTATGTTCGACCTAAATAATCCCAACTCACCTTCTCCAACTGATCCCATCAGCCACATCAGACAGACAACAACGAACATACAACAATGACTCATAAACTAATATACTCCAACATCAACGGACTAACACAAAAAAACACACACTATACAATTACATCGAACAAAAGGACATGGACGGTTGCCTACTAGTTAAAACTAAAACCAAGACAGACCAAACAATAAGCTATCGTGACTGGACACACATTACTAAACATGGATACCAAAGGTCCAACGCTAGGGGAGGGGCGATAGCATTATGCAAGCCAACACTTAGGATGGCCAAGGCAAACCCTCCAGTACTCAATAACAACCTAAACGAATGCATTCACTTCACACTTCCTTTCTCGACCGAAAAAATCCACATATTCGTGGTATATATTCACCCCTGCTCCGACATCGAACCAAACATCTTTACCAAGGCCAGCCTATACAAACATGCCTTGATGGTGGGAGACTTCAACATCAACCGACGAAAAAAACAGCAACTCAAAAACTTCCTAGAGAATTCAGACTTCGAACAACGACACACACCACCTACCTTCCTTATGCCACAAAACCCTGACTCCACACCTGACATACTACTACACACGAAGAACCTTAGAGACAACGTTAAAAACATAAACCTAACCAACGAACTGGGATCAGACCATCTGTCCATCACATTCAATATTGACTTAAACCAAATCCAACACACTCCCCAGACTCCAATGAACACAAGCAATAAACTTAACTTAAACAGGACCAACACAGACCAGGTGAAAAACTACATAGACAATTACATTTCATCGCAATCCGAACCCATTACTATTGACCAGCTTCAAGCACAAATATCTCTTGCAGTGCAAAAATTTACACCCGAATTGAAAAGATCTTATTACGCACATACACTACCCAAATTCGTACTAAAACTTATAAAACACAAAAGAGAACTATATAGATTATACACACGCACACAAGACACCGACCTAAAAAAAAACATCAATAGTCTCAACAAGAACGTCAAAAGACTGATATATCAATACAGACAAAACAAATGGCTGGAGACATGTCAAGAAATAGAAAGGGATCAAGGAAAGACATACTGGCGGAAAATCAAAAAACTTGCAAAATACAAAAAAAACAACCCTATTACTAACATAAACGAAAACGGAAACGAACTCTTGACGGATAAAGACAAGGCTGACGCATTTGCCAGACACTATCGGAGGGCTTTCGGTTCTTCGACTAACCCCAAATTTGACAACAACAATTTCAACCTTGTAAATGAATGGTATAAGGACTTCTTCGGCAGCAACAACAATGTCAAAATGCAACCAACTTAATTATTTCGAAATCCTTAAGATTTGGGACAAGTAAACCTTAATGAAACTTACATTTATTTTTCTCAAGAAATCTAAAACGATATTAATATATGAGGTGTCCTATTTAAAAAAATATAACTGATATTTTTCACTTATTTAGAACACCCTGTATAAAACGAAAACAATTTTAGAATGTGCCCATAATCGAGTTCTATACAACGCAAAAAAAAGAAATTCAAAATATTAAATTGTTTAGCCGTAATCTTCCGAGACCGCACTAAATGACCACCCTGTATTTATATATTTTATTATTTACACGCGGAGTTATAATAATAATAACACGAGCCACACATGAAATGGCCATTCTTCTAGCTTTAAGTTTAGGTCAGCTACTTTTTAATTATATAAGGAGAATCCCGATTAGCATAATTAGTCATTTTAGTCTCTGCTTTCGAGTGCTGCATGAACCTATGATTTTGTATTTTCGAAATAAATATATTTTTTTTAACTTAAAATAAAAAGTTAATAAAATTATTCAGCCGAGTTGTGATGATAATGCGACCGGCAATGTGTAATCCCTACGACCTGGGACTTTGGTAAATCATTCTATTTGCACGCAAAGTAAAGTAAAGATGTGGCGTTTTATTTCGTCCAAGTTGCAACGTGAAGCAAAATTTCGTTTTCTCACCGATACTTCCGAAAACCGAAACGACGTTTACGTGCTTTAAAAGATAGCAATGGTGAGGTCTATGCTAATTGTGCCAAACCTTGTGTATATAAAATTGGATTTGTTCGTTACATATAATTATTTTATTTTCGTTAGATACCTAGATATTTTAATAATTAGGGATCTTTCTTTTCTCTGTCAAATCAGAAAACAAAAAACTAAAACCTTAATATACAACGAAGAAACCCAATAGCGATGTTTACGGTATATAGAAGGGTTTTAATTAGTTAGGTAAGTGTGCATGTGTTACGTGAAAAGTGAAAAATAAATAAATTTTGGAAACTGTGTAGGTGCTTTCACTTGAGGTTTGTATCTTAAAATAAGTCCCAGATTCGCCAATTTAATTTGTTGCCATCCCTTCAAAAAAAAAACACCTTCTATGTACCGTAATGGAACGGATCATCCGTAAAAAATATCCCTCCAATATAACTATACAAAATAAAGTACAGGGCCATTCACGCTATACGATACACCATAGAATGTTTTGTAACCGAAATACGAAGATTTCAAAAAGTTCCAATTTAGTTTAATTGCTAGCTAGTTAGCTAACTTGAACGTTAGAGACATTAAAGTATTAAAGTTACATTTTTACAAAATGTTATGTTACGTTATTCAAAATTCAATTGATACTTTGATCTGGAAATGAATTTTGAAATTATTGAAAACTTATTGTCAAATGGCGTGAATGATCTTGTACTTAGGGTATCTCTTATCTGTACGTAACGTGAATCGGCTGTGAGAAAATCTTTTCCAGTTTTTCTTACTTCTACGTTATCCTCGTTATCCTTCTGTATGTTTAACAACGACGATTTCTGTTCTTGTTTAAATCCTTATCCACCGCAAAGTCTCGAAGCTATGTTGGTACGTTGTTGTTTCTTTTGTCTTTGTGCAACTCCTACCGTCGTACCCATCTCCTTTTTTCTTATTCTTTAGTTAACCTAAAAAGGCTTATACCAACATTTGTGCAATTACAAAGAATAAGTGATGTATTGACGGAATAATTTTTTACGTCGAAGCAAATATTTAAAGGAATGAGGAGGGGAATTATAATTTTTCTTTATTACAATTATTTTTTGAATGAACGTTTTGGTAATAATGTAGGTGATCTTACCTCTAGAATCAAATATGTGTATTTACAGTGTGTTTCCTACATAATAATAGATGAAAGTTTTGGGACTGGGTTATTCTCCGAGTAATTTTAAGTATTTTATTCTTCAACAGTTTTAGGAAATTTTAAAATTAATTAATTTTAAATAATCCAGTGGGAAACTGTAGCTGTAGGTTTTGATAAATTTCGTATAAAACATTTATCACCTTGTATCTAGGAAACAAAGCATTTTCCTTACCTTTAGGAAGTACACTGTAAATAAATATTAAAAGAAATATACATGTTGGATGCAACTTAAGTGATGTCATTAATTTTAAAGGATGGTTCCTTGTATTTTATGAAAAAATGGTCATATAAACGTTTCCTAACTTGGATTAGTTTTATTAAAAAAAAAAACAGGTTTTATTAATTGTGCGTATTAGCCCAGATTTTTTTTTAATTATAGAGCTCGATAAACTGCACAATTTCTTCGAAAATGGCCTGATTGATATAAAATTCAAGGCCTACTACGACAGTTTCTAAGAGCAAAATTTTAATAAGTAATATTAGCGATTTATTAAAATTTTGCTCCTAGAAACTGTCGTAGTAGGCCTTGAATTGTACATCAACCAGGCTATTTATTATGAAAATGTGCATTTTATTGAGATATATAATTTTTAAAATAACCGGACTGAATCGTAAGATCTATAAACTTTTTACAGACTGACCCCAAAACAAATGAGTCACAATGTATGAATGTGTATGTTTACTAAAAAAATAATAATATACAAGTAAAATTCTCCCTATGTAGAACTTTCTGCTGAAATATAGTGAAGAAACTGAAATATAGAACTAACCTGTGGTAAAAAATGATTTTTGTTAAAATAGCTATATAAAATAAACAGAGAAGTAACCCTACATATTACAATTTATTTAAACAATAAAAAAATAATATATATTTAAAATGCTAAAAAAATTGAGAAAAAAATCCATTCTACAAACAACTATAAACAATGCGTTTTATGTCCTAACTGTAAAAACTTAGAGTTACAAAAAATTATTAGTTTTATTTATCTATATTTTACAGTTTCTTACGTTCCCTATAAAATAAAAAAAAGTCTGTAAATTTGAAGGTATTTTATTGTTAAAATGGAGGAACGCCTAATTTTTGGGTTAAAATATTGAGCTATTAATGTTACACACACTTTGTATTACTGTTGTATTGTGAATTTTTTCTGACTACATTCTAAGAACAATTGATGAAGGACCTGGGTAAGTGACGAGGCCCTTTCTAAATTAGTTCCTTACATAGAGACCCTACTTCTGTATAATAGTAACCCTTTTTACTCGTACCATGTTGGAAATAAGCACTCGATATTCAAATTGAAATCAACTTTCTATGCTTACCTTAGATCTTTTCTTCTCCACCATGTTCCTGCTCCTTTTTACCTTGCTTACAAATTTACTAAATGCTATTTCTGCTGCTGAAAAAAAATTACTAAAAAATTACTAACAAATCCCAACTCCCTGTTCCCCCTGAGAGAGTTGATAAAGAAAACTTCGATATATCCCTGGCCCCCCTTGATCTTGTCATAGAGAACCCTTGTAAAAAACACGTTACATGTAACATGTTTGCTAAAGGGAGCAAATAATGCCTTCTTACCTCTTTGCTAGTAACTGAGACTGTTTCGAATCAAAGTTCTGATTGAGCAAGACCTACCTACCTACTGAAAATGTGTTAAAGTATGTCTTTTGTAAAAGCTAGATGTGTGAATCAATTAATAAGGAGCAAATTAATGCAAATGTTGAAATTTTTTACCAAAATTCCCCTGTACTACTTGCTTACTAGCTCGTTAAGGGTTCTTCTAAAACCTTAAATACGAGCTTAGTGGTGCAATCTTCTTTCTAGGTTCACACAATTGAAGGTGCTTCGCTCTATGAACCCTACGTTTTACCTATTTGAGCGAGTCGCCCATTACCATGTGTAGATGACACCCTCACTACCTGCAGCCTCGATAACCATATCGAACCACCTCTTACTGGTGTCCCCCCTTGCTGCTGCAGCTTCCAAGATTTCCTCGTTTGATGCTATGTTAAAGTTTGATTTTAGGTTCTTACCTAATATACCTTAACGTTCTTTTTGTCGATCTTCTGTCTCGGCCCCCATTTTGAACCCCTTTGTGTGAACGATTCGAGGAGGATTTCGTGGATAAACCGCCTTTCTTTCGATGATATCTCGATATATTCATACTTACTCTGTAAATGTTTGAATGTGGATTTTTCCTCTTAAAACAAAAGGATTGATCCGTTCCTGATGCACGAACAAAGAACTAATGAATAATTTCTTTGACGATAGGATGGGTGGTTCCCGTCTGGGACTTTCCCTTCTGTTAACTTTTCGACTTGTGACAATCAGCTCCCTCTGAGATCGCCCTCTGGAAACGTACGTTTTTTACGATTCGACACGATTAACACAGATGGAGCCACCCGCGAAGAACTATTCTCTCGCTAAATCCGGTGATATATACTAGTAAAATTAGTCTAGGCTCCCGCCGTCTTTTCGCTCAGGATTCGGACTAGTTAACGGCAGCGGCATATGTTGCTGCACCTCTTCGAGGGGCGTCGTGAACGGTCTCATCGGTGTTGGCCTCATTGATAATTCCTCCGTTTGCTCGCTCTCTGGGAGATGACTCCGACGTGTCTTATCGTCGCTCTACCGGATCTAACAATTGAGTGCGAAGACCCCCAGCAAAGAAGGATCGGTCGAGAGGCCGACTCCTCGTCAAACTACCTGGAGGATTTCTTCCTCGACGTAATTTTGCGTTGCATCTGTTTCTTTGCCAAACCTGGTGTCGTACAGTGTTGCCGGATTGGGCAAAAAATCCTAAATTTCAAAGAACCTTGAAATTTTTTTTTGAGATTCTGGGATGAAACTGCTGCTTTTCTATGAAATGAATTTGAAAAATTTTCAAAGATTTCTCAAAATTCAAGTGAGCCCCCTTTATAACTAGGCCTACTTTTATGAAAACCCCATTCCGGCAATTTAAAAATGACCCATGTAAAATAAATACGTGAAATATTGTGAATCGGCAAGCTTTAAAGATAAAGAACTCTCGACTCACTCCTATCCAACGATTGACAAAAATATTAACGGTAGCATCAAATGCGTAAGAGCTTAATAAAAATCACTTTTCGAATGGAAAGGCAAAGAATATATATTATAAAAATAATGGTGAAAATTATATAATTAAATGTGGAATGAGGTTTTAATCCAAGCAGCAACGAGGTACTTTATCTGAAAGGATAATTAATTTTGTGCCTTTGATAAGGCCTACTTGATGTATTTTGAAAAATCGAAATATACTTTGAATTCGTTTCGTAACGAGCGGAGACTTAATCTTAGAATCTCAAAGTAAAAATTTTACCTTTTTACTCCATTACGCATCTCCAGACCTCCCTAGATCCGTACGTCCTATAACTTCATTCGATCGTGGGAAAACGCCCTGAATAACGTTCCTTATGATGCGGCCGAAAATAACAGTAACAATAATAAGAATAATAATAGTAACAATGCTCCAACACTCTTTGTTATCTATTATTAAATGTTTACTTTGTTACTGTATGACTTGTGCGTTCGACAAATCCGTTAATGACGATGATTTTTCCAAAAAAAAAAATCACATAAACCCTAAAAATCTTCGTCCCCCCTTGGCGCTCGAAACTAACTAATATTAATGATTATATGTGCGTCAAATGTCAGTTTTGTGCCTTATGCGAAAATGTCCCCCCTGATATATCGCAGAAAAAGTTTAATTTATTTCCGAAGCTCTGTCCTTATTCTGGGATAATTTTCTCAGTTCGATAAGATGAAATGAAAACTGAACCCTAGAACGCTAAACCCCTATCTTTTCGAACGTGTATACCTCCTAATATAAATTCACTAATTTCCTAAGCTGAAAATTATTAAATTGTCGGAAAGAAAACAAAATGGCAACGCCGCTACCGCAAGAAATCATACACGCATAATCGGTTTCAGAATTATTGAGTTATTACGGACATCTAAACCCTAAAAGGCAACGCTGACCTCTAAGGCCTCATCGGTGCTGGTGCCCCATTTATGATTCCTCCGTTTGTCCCCGTTATCTGGGGGGATGACTCCGATATGTCTTGTCGTTGTCATTTTTCCGGATCTAAAAATAGGGTGTGAAGACCCCCAAAAAGAGGTCGGTCCAGAAGCCGACTTTAATGGATGCTGGAGGGTTAATTTACATTAACAAATAAACGTAAATTAACCCTTCGAACATCCCCTCATCATCTCCTTTGTACTCAATGTCGTAGAAAATTGATAAATAATAGCAACAATTGACCATCTCTCTCATCACCTTCTTTTGTTATAATTTTTACCTGTAAATCGATTATCATACGTTAACAAATTTCATTAAGCAAGTGGTAGAGAAATGCTCGAGTTATTAACAAAGTAATTTTAGTTTTAACAACTTCAAAATCATATTCGTATATATCTCTGTGTAATTAGTTTAAAGCGCTTCTCGTTTAAAAAAAAAAAAAAACGAAAAAAAATTGAAGAAACATTTTCCCCAATGGCAAATTGGCGCCTCCTAATATGAGCCGCTCCCCGTATAAATAAAAATAAACGTTTGTTATAACAAAAGAAGGTGAAAATTATTTCAATTTTCGGAGAGTGAGGAAAATGGCAACGTCGCCGCAACGACTGATACAAAGCGAGGTAACGACAATTCTTAGGAAGAATTCACCAAACGTTAAAGTGTTTAGTATTCACCTATAATGGATTTCTTTAAATGGCATTTTTTAAAGAAAACTATCTGATGAAATTCCGAAAATAATTATATTTAAGTTACATGTGCATCCTCTCACATAGACGAAATTCAAAATAAAATTTCCAAGATGCTGAAAGACGAAATCATAATACCATCACAATCTCCTTGGTCGTCCCCGATATGGATAGTACCAAAGAAAATGGATGCCAGTAAAAAACAAAAATGAAGAGTCTCATAATAGATTACCGGAAAGTAAATGAAAAAACCATAGACGATAGGCACCCAATACCAAAAATATCAGATATTTTGGACGTTGTAGTTACTTCACCGCCCTAGATTTGGCTTCCGGGTTCCACAAAAATCGAGATGCACCCAAATTCAATGGAAAAAACAGCATTCAGTGTAAAGAACGGACACTATGAATATATCCGTATGCCGTTCGGACTAAAAAATGCGCCGGCAACCTTCCAAAGGGTGATGGACAATGTCTTGTATATATGGATGATATCATAAAATTTTCCACGTCTCTACAAGAGCACATCAATAACTTAAAACTAATCTTTAAATGCCTAAAAAAAACTGGAATGAAAATTCAATTGGACAAATCAGAGTTTCTGCGTAAAAACATGGAATTGGGGCAGATAATAACTCCAGAAGGTATAAAACCAAATCCGAATAAAATAAATACAATAAAGAACTATCCGATTCCTAAAACGAGTAAAAAATCAAATCATTTTTGGAACTAATAGGATATTATAGAAAATTCATTAAGGATTTTGCAAAACTAACAAAACCAATGACACGATGCCTAAAGAAAAATGAAAGGATCGTTCATAGTCCAGAATTCGTGAATGGTTTTGAAACTTGCAAAAACGTCCTAATGAACGACCCTATATTACAGTATCCAGATTTTGAGAAACCATTTAACTTGGCAACAGATGCCTCAAACTATGCCATAGATGCTATAGGTTTTATCCCAGGGGCCAGTGGGTAGCGATCTACCTATAGCATATGTTTCTCGTACCTTAAATTCCGCAGAGACCAACTATAGCACTATTGAAAAAGAACTACTGGCAATTGTGTGGGCTGTAAAATACTTCAGACCCTATTTGTTTGGGAAAAGATTCAGGATCATCAGTGACCATAAAACTCTATAATGGTTATTCTCCCTTAAAGAACCCAATTCCAAACTTGTAAGATGGAGACTAAAACTAGAAAAATATGATTACGAAATAGTATACAAAAAAAGAAAACTAAACACCAACGCTGATGCATTATCCCGAATACACATCAATCATGCAGAAGAAAACACTATCCCAGAAAACTACCCAGACGACATCTCCCTATTAGTAAATCTTGGTCTTAATAACGACGAGTTAGAACCTCATTTAAATGCAGATGACATAAATGAAATAATCGACTCCTGGAGTAAAGACATTAATAAGGAAGCCACAGCTCCACCAGGCGTACAACTAACCTCAAACAACGCACGATTGACGAACGGATCAACGGTACATAACACCAATGACCAAGAAGAAGATAGCAATACTGTACATCCAAGCGTAGAAAAGCCTATAATAAGAGCACCATGTGTAGAAAAATGTGTCAATCAACACCAAACCCAGTTAATATTTATAAATAATAAACAAACAAACAAAAATCTCAAAGTTATAAAAGAAAAAAATATTTAATAAACCAAAATTAAGAATATTTATTAACCACAATAGTACGGAATAGGATATCTGCAATCTGATTAAAAATTGGTTAATTCCAAAGATCACACACTGCTCTTGCACTTCTTGGATAAAGATTTAGAACTCATAAATTTAAGTCTTTCAAAAATAATTCCTTTAAACTTTTTATATATAATAACTTCTTAACTGATGTAACAGACGTTGAAGAACAAAAAGTAAAAATTCAACTATATCGCGAATCAAAAACATCTCATAGAGGAATTCAGGAAAATTTAAAAGCAATAAAAAAAATACTTATACTGGCCAAATATTGACAATAACGTACGACAATACATAAACACATGTGAAACTTGTCTGAAAGCTTTAAATATGAAAGGCATCCCAATAAGTTAATTTTTAAACCTACTCCTTTTAGGTGGATGAACCCTTTGACCACATATATTATATCGACGTTTACAAAGCCCATAGTCAATATTTCCTAACATTCCTAGATTAATTTTCTAAATTTAGACAAGCTTATCCAATAAACAGCGTTTCCGCAGTGAAAATCCTCAACAAATTAGTAATATTTATATAACGCACTTTGGAATACCTAGGAAAATCACTGTGGATAACGATCATGAATTCAAAAATAATCTTGTGCATGAATTTTGTAAAACTCATAATATTGAAATACATTACACCACATTATACAACCTATCAGGCAACAGTCCTGTCGAAAGATTTCATTCTACTTTATCAGAAATAATTTTAACCCTTAAGAAAAATAAACAAAGAAAACGTAATAACACTAATGAATTACGCTCTTTTGTCTTATAATAATTCTATCCATTCCGTGACATAATATTCACCTTTCCAAATTGTTAGAGAGAAAATATCATACAAGAACCCTTTTGAATTAAATGAAGCGGACAAAATCAACGAATATATGCTAGAACACATTGAAAACCTTAAGACCTTACAAAAAGACGTAAATAACAAACTAATAAACAAACAAACACAATCCTTATAAAAAGCTAATAAAAACAGAAAAGAAAACGTCAAAATTAATAACAATAAGGATTTATACAGAAAAACGCATAGAAACAGAAACGAAAGAAAAACCAGAGATAGATACCAAAAACCAGAAAATCCAATAAAAATTTCAAACAATAAAATTAAGTCAAAAAATAAAGCATATCATAAAAATTATCTGAAACCCCAACTATTTGTTTCAGGAGAAGAGAATCATGAATCTAACGACGATAACTGTGATTCTGATACTCCCCTCAGTATTTATCTTAAAGCTAAAACCCGTAGATAATCCCATCCTTCCCATATCATTAGGACAATCGAAAATAATCACGTCCAAACACACATTCATTTATCATGTAAATACCACTAACATTTTATTAACTCTACACCAAATTAGGCATGTAATTAACCATTCTATGAAACATTCTATAATCACAAATGACTCTCAAATTTCAAGTAAAACTGTTAACACTAGACGTAAGGTTGATTAATGCATGATTCTCTTAGAACACCTCACCCAAAGAATCGGTATCTTTAACATCACTAAAGAACTACATCGAACTAAGCGAGGTATATTCAACATCATTGGTAAAACCTCTATATGGTTATTTGGAACTTTAGATAACGATGATAAAACCTTCCTTGTCAACTATTTAAATAATCTAAAAAACAACAACAAAACTCTAGAACCAGATTTTAACAACCAGAAAACTTTCCTAAAGCCATTGTCAGACAGTTATATAAATAAAATTCAAAATATTAAATCAAGTCAAGATTAACTCAATTTGGAAATAAAACAAATATCGCAACAACTGGATATTGAGCAATAACACAACATGATTTTTAATATAGCAGACATGAGTTTTAGTCAACTTCTGAATGTTCAGCATATAATTGATAACATCGAGAATACAGTTACTTTTACAAAAATAAATATTTTACATCCATCTATTCCTCCTCTAAAAAATTTAAAAAATATACTATATATAAATTAAATGCCCTATATGGCTCTGAGAAAATTATTAAATTCAGAAATAAACTTAACTACTACAATTATTTTGGAACACAAGTAGAGGTAAAAAAAAAATTATATTATTCAAAATTCATATTCCAATCACGATGTCTCAATACAGATACCTCCATATGTACGTCGTCCCAATCCAAAACCAAATCATCATCCTAAATCATCCTTATCTACTACTCAACACCGAGAATTTTTGGATAACCTCCGAAGACTGTAACAAAATTGAAGATTGGTATATGTGTCAACAAAGCTATCTAGTCAAACAACAACCCTGCGTAGCCAACCTAGTTCGCCGAGGGAAAATGGAATGCTCCTGGGACCATGTCTTAGTAGAAAAAACCCATGTTCAGCAGATAAGTGGAAGTGATGTTCTAATCATACCCACCATACCGGACACAGTACAAACTTTCTGTGCAAATAATGGATTCCTCAAAATCTCCAAACCCACTATTATAACTTTGAAAAAATGTTATATCATAATTAATGGAAAGACATACAAGAAGGAAGAAACCACCAAAAAAGAATATATATTAGAGCTCCCGGTAGTAAACGTACCAAGATTAACAATAACAGAAAACATTCAGTTAACCCTCAAGAAAGTGAAGCTAGAAGACCTAAAAAGACTTCATCAGCTTTCCAACGCCTTACGATTGGAAACGTATTCCAAGAAGGGACCAAACACCCACCAATGGACAAACTCTTTGCTAATCTGTCTATTAGTTTCGTCTCTTGTATGTTTAAGATATCTATACAAAAATCACAAATTGAACTGCTTCATGAAACAAACGCCACCACCTCAGAAAACCTCAGAACCCACGTTTTCTGAACTTAAGAAGGAAGAAGTCATGTAGTCCACACTAGCCCATCCAATGACATTATCAATATATACCACTGGACTTTATATTGGACCTCATTAAGACCTCATCGATAGATAACTGTATAAAACCACCCTTAGAATAGTTAAGATTTTCATTATTGTCATAATATTCAGTTAAGTAGTTATGCTGTAAGTCTGATCAAGTTTATGTTATTTCTTGCAAGATAATAAAGTTGTTTTTAAATTCGTTTAAAAAAACCATTAATCGAAAAGAAGTAACTTAATTCGTGTCATAGGAATCCTTTCCCACGAGACTGCAAATCGAATATTTCCTTGGAAATTGCAGAGCCAGCAAACTTGTAATATAAATGGTTAGAATTACTAATTAAAGGAGCTTCTTGATATTTAGACTTATAATAGAATATTGATGTAGTATTCTCTGCGTTTTTTTTATCTTCTTTTCCTGGACTAAATCGTAACATGTATATTAATTAATACTGTTTTGTCATCTATAACTGTTATTTTTTACGCCACTATTTAAAATGTGTTGTTATGTTACAATTTTCAATTATTAAACTACCAACAAAAGGTTGGTGGATTATTTCAAAGACACGTTGTTGATACATTGTAGTAGCCACATAAATGAGAACCGTGATAAAGATGTATCAACTAATTTAATATAATGGAAATTTAAACACAAATTATTGTAATTTTACTTAAATAAATATTATCTTCCAATAAACATTTCTCACATTGTTAATAAAACAATACCCTAAGATGAAAAAAGCAAATTTCTCAGTCCAAATAAATGCAAAATATATGAGAACTCTTTGAAAGTATAGATGTGGTTGCTTTTGGAAGAATAAAAAAATTGTTAAATGATTAGGGCTCAAACCACCAGGAAGTCAGGCACATCCAGTTAACACTTGAAACGCAAGAAAGTCCAATTTTACTTATTCTAAATTGCAAATAAAAATGATGGACCAAAGTTGACTGTACGTACCTTGGTGAAAGCCGTGAAGCCGTGGAAAAAGCCCTACTTTCTCAACCATCCCAGAAATTGAGGACCCAACCGACGCTATATCCCAAAGACTCTGAAGGATAATGATAGTTGCTTGCTCTAGTGGATAGTAGAATCTTTTTAACTTCGTCGGGGTAGAACGCGGCAGTATCACATGTTTTGGCTGTGGTTTCTGTGCACTAAAATAAGAGGAATAGTTATGGGTAAATCCCAATTACAGGGGAACAGTCGATGAATCGAAGCTCGATGAAAATAATGTGGTCCTCTATGAAAGACCTACTACTTTAGGACAATGTTAATGATAAGTTTTGATTGCGTTGGGAGGAAGAGAAATTTTATTATTAGTTCCCATATATCGGGAATAGGAGAGTACACATTTTGTAAACGAGGAATCGTTGGAAAACCCTCTAGGAATGAGTTTCATTTTTTTCTTACCTCTTCTTTCTTGTTTCGTTAAATATTCTCTTAATCGATCGGGATGAAACCCTTTCTTATTTTTTGCTTCTCGGTTTTAAATGAGATTATATTTTTATTTCGGATCCAATAGTTGAAGTCAATTTCCACTTTTCTGCTAATGAAAAACAAACGACGAACTTTCCCGGTCCGATTACTGACACGTAAATGTCATAATTGTCATTCGATATGTTTGTCGGGTTAGCAGTCGTAGTGTTTTCGCTGTCCGACCTTAGTTTATCTTTAGGATGTAGAGTAGTTTTTAGGTACTAGTAAATATGTATATGTCGGAGATTTATTAGTCCTTAAGTGATAAAGTGTAATATTACTAGCTGATAATATGACGAAGGGCAAGCTGACAGGGCCACCTTAAGGAAAAGCTCTGTCGAACGAGGTCGCCACCATCAAGGGCGAAATTGAGAGGCCATGTGTGCGGGCCTTCGTGGGAAACAGGGACTAGCAAGTACCTTACCCCTCGGATTCGAAGGACTCGCGAGATCTGGAAAACGAGAAAACGAAAAGGGACAGGCAGATTAGATTGGCAATTGACGAGAAGCGTTCGTGTAGTAACGAATTCGTTAGTTTTGCACTTTTTCTATTCTTGCTTTTAAAAGTGAACTAAATACTTTATATCATCATGGAAAACCTTCCTATTGATGATCCGACATATATTTAAATAGTACACAATAAACTAAGAAAACTTATGATTATAAAATTTTCCAGTTTATAGTAACAGGATTTTAATAGTCGATAGATATTTTCTTAAGATGAAAATGTTATGTAAATATATATTGAAAACGGCTCAGTTTTTGAAATACAGGATGGCAAATTTAACTTTTTCTTTTCATTTTCTTTAATAATTCGCGCAAATATCAAAATATAGCCATGAAATTTGATATTATGGGATTTTTCGCAGGGCCGAACTTATTTTTGTTAAAATTTTCGTCAAATTTACAGAAAGCGCCATATGCAACGTACTAATGAACGTTGAAATGATGATAACTTTTTTGTGCCTCTTTATGACAACTTTTTTCTTATCAAAATAGATTCCCTGTTTATTTTTTCCTAAAAAAGGTACTCTTGTTGTAAATTACTAAAAGTCACTATTTTTTAGATATTTTGAATTTAATCCCTAGTAGTTCGGCTTGCTTCTACAGGGGAATTGTGATTGAATAGTAAATAGTTTATTTCGCCAATTTTTATATGCTTAATAAATGTTTCTTACTTCATTTAACAACGTTCTTAATATTATGACTATTACATTTAACATTATTTATTTACCATTTAACATTTTAATATTTTAGAACGAAATTAATACCAAACACTTTTTAATTGTTATTTAATACAAAACATAAAAGTAATCATATTTCAATTTATCTAAAAATTACTGGAACATGGTCCCATATTTTAAAAATTGAATTGAATAATATTAACACGTTAAAATCTCTAAATAAAATAAATACAGAGCACCGTGTTGAATTATGGACACCCAAACCCTAAGTGTCGACCCTAAACTATTAATGGCACATCGTTGTTTCTTCTTTCATTATTGCATATACATTTCTGGAGAATAACACATACCATGTGTGAAACTTAAGTATGGTATTGATGGCTTTAGGGTGCCTTTTCTTATATATATCTATTAGGTGATAAGGGTTACTCTCAGGGACAAGAAACACGATATTATATTCTTTAGTCTTGCCTAGGCTTGCTTTCCGAGTGGTCTTAAGATATAATATACGAATATAATAGTAAATTATAAAACTTTTCTTTTCTACAACCCATATACCCAACACACCGAAAATACTAACTGAGATTATTGAAGCGGAACTTGAACTGGTTGTCAAGCCACTGTCATAACTAGCAAAATTAACACTAATAAAAACACTGTTCCCCGAAGACGTACAGCAACATATGCCGCTGCCGTTAACTGGTCCGAATCCTGAGCGAGAAGACGGCGGGAGCCTAGATCAATTTTAGTAGTATATATCGACGCGAGAGGATGGTTCTTAGCAGGTGGCTCCATCTGTGTCAATCGTATCGATTCGTAAAAAACGAACGGTTCCAGAGGGCGATCTCAGAGGGTGCTGACTGTCACAAATCGAAAAGTTAACGGAAGGGAAAGTCCCTGACGGGAATCACCCATCCTTCTCTCAAAGAAATAATTAATTCGTTCTTTGTTCGTGCATCAGAAAAAAATAAATTCTTTTGTTTTAAGACGAAAGATTCAGATTCAAACATGTACAGAGTAAGTAAGAATATATCGAGATATCGTCGAAAGAAAGGGAGTTTATTCATGAAATTCTCTTCGAATCGTTTACACAAGGGGTTTCAAAATGGGGGCCGAGACGGAGGATCAACAAAAAGAACGTTAATGTATATTAGGTAAGAACCTAAAATCATACTTTAACATAGCATCGAACGAGGAAATCTTGGAAGCAGCAGCAGCAAAGTGGGACATCAATAGGAGGTGTCTCGATATGGTTATCGAGGCTGCAGGTAGTGAGGGTGTCACCTACACATGGTAGTGAGCGACTCGCTCAAATAGGTAAAACGTAGGGTTCATAGAGCAAAGCACCTTCAATCGTGGGGACCTAGCAAGAATTAAGGTTCTCAAAGAACTCTTAATGGGCAAGTAAGCAAGTGATACAGGGAATTTTTGGACAAAAATTTTCACATTTGCATCAATTTGCTCCTTATTAATCAATTCACACATTTAGCATTTACAAAAGACACGCTTTGACACATTTTCAGTAGGTAGGTAGGTAGGTTTAGCTGGATCAGAACTTTGACTTAATAGAGCTTCATTTATCAACAAAGACCTAGGAGGGCATTATTTGCTCCCTTTAGCAAACATGTTACATGTAACATGTTTTTTACAATGGTTCACTTTGACGAGATCAAGAGGGGCCAGGGATGCATCGAAGTTTTCTTCATCGACTCTCTCAGGAGGAAAAGGGAGTTGGGATTTGTTAGTAATTTTTTTTCAGCAGTAGAAATGGGATTTAGTAAATTTGTAAGCAAGGTAAAAAGGAGCAGGAACATGGTGGAGAAGAAAAGATCTAAGGTAAGCATAGAAAGTTGATTTCAATTTGAATATCGAGTGCTTATTTCCAACATGGTAAGAATAAAAAGGGTTACTATTATACAGAAGTAGGGTCTCTATGTAGGGAACTAATTTAGAAAGGGCCTCGTCACTTTATCCAGGTCCTTCATCAATTGTTAGAATGTAGTCAGAAAAAATTCAAAATACAACAGTAATACAAAGTGTGTGTAACATTAATAGCTCAATATTTTAACTCAAAAATTAGGCGTTTCTCCATTTTAACAATAAAATACCTTCATATTTACAGTTTTTTTTATTTGATAGGGAATGTAAAAAACTGTAAAATATAGAAAAATAAAACTAATAATTTCTTGTAACTCTACGTTTTTATAGTTAGGACATAAAAGGCATTGTTTATAGTTGTTTATAGAATGGATTTTTTTCTTAATTTTTTTTAGCATTTTAAATATATATTATTTTTTTATTGTGTAAATAAATTGTAATGTGTTTGTAATATGTAGGGTTACTTCTCTGTTCATTTTATATAGCTATTTTAATAAAAATCATTTTTTACCACAGGTTAGTTCTATATTTCAGCAGAAAGTTCTACATAGGGAGAATTTTACTTGTATATTATTATTTTTTTAGTAAACATACACATTCATACACTGTGACTCATTTGTTTTGGGGTTAGTCTGTAAAAAGTTTATAAATCTTACGATTCAGTCCGGTTATTTTAAAAATTATAGATCTCGATAAAGTGCACATTTTCATAATAAATAGCCTAGTTGATGTACAATTCAAGGCCTACTACGACAGTTTCTAGGAGCAAAATTTTAATAAATCGCTAATATTATTAAAATTTTGCTCTTAGAAACTGTCGTAGTAGGCCTTGAATTTTATATCAATCAGGCCATTTTCGAAGAAATTGTGCAGTTTATCGAACTCTATAATTAAAAAAAAATCTGGGCTAATACGCACAATTAATAAAACCTGTTTTTTTTTTTAATAAAACTAATGCAAGTTAGGACACACGTTTATATGACCAATTTTTCATAAAATACAAGGAACCATCTTTCAAAATTAATGACATCACTTAAGTTGCATCCAACATGTATATTTCTTTTAATATTTATTTACAGTGTACTTCCTAAAGGTAAGGAAAATGCTTTGTTTCCTAGATACAAGGTGATAAATGTTTTATACGAAATTTATCAAAACCTACAGCTACAGTTTCCCACTGGATTATTTAAAATTAATTAATTTTAAAATTTCCTAAAACTGTTGAAGAATAAAATACTTTAAATTACTCAGAGAACAATCCAGCCCCTAAACTTTCACCTATTATTATGTAGGAAACACACTGTAAATACACATATTTGATTCTGGAGGTAAGATCATCTACATCATCACCAAAACATAAAAAAATATAATTATAATAAAGAAAAATTTTAATTCCCTTCTTCATTCCTTTAAATATTTGCATCGACGTAAGAAATAATTCCGTACACATACATCATTTTTTTTTTGTAATGGCACAAATGTTGGTATAAGCCTTTTTAGATTAACCAAAGGATATAAAAAAAAGAGGAGGATACGCCGGTAGGAGTAGCACAAAGACAAAAGAAACAACAACAACGTAGCAACATAGCTTCGAGACTTTGCGGTGGATAAGGATTTAAACAAGAACAGAAATCGTCGTTGTTAAACATACAGGATAACGAGGATAACGTAGAAGTAAGAAGAATTGGAGAAGATTTTCTCATAGCCGATTCACGTTACGTACAGATAAGAGATACCCTAGGTACAAGATCATTCACGCCATTTGACAATAAGTTTTCAATAATTTCAAAATTCATTTCCAGATCAAAGTATCAATTGAATTTTGAATAACGTAACATAACATTTTGTAAAAATGTAACTTTAATACTTTAATCTCTCTAACGTTCAATTTAGCTAACTAGCTAGCAATTAAACTAAATTGAAACTTTTTGAAATCTTCGTATTTCGGTTACAAAACATTCTGTGGGGTATCGTGTAGCGTAAATGACCCTGTACTTTATTTTGTATAGTCATAGTAGAGGGATATTTTATACGGATCGTCCGTACCATTACGGTACATAGAGGGTGTTTTTTTTAAGGGATGGCAACAAATTAAGTTGGCGAATCTGGGACTTATTTTAAGATACAAACCTCAAGTGAAAGCACCTACACAGTTTCCAAAATTTATTTATTTTTCACTTTTCACGTAACACATACACACTTACCTAACTAATTAAAACCCTTCTATATACCGTAAACATCGCTATTGGGTTTATTCGTTGTATATTAAGGTTTTAGTTTTTTGTTTTCTTATTTGACAGGGAAAAGAAAGATCCCTAATTATTAAAATATCTAAGTATCTAACGAAAATAAAATAATTATATGTAACGAACAGATCCAATTTTATATACACAAGGTTCAGCACAATTAGCACAGGCCACACCATTGCTATCTTTTAAAGCGCATAAACGTCTTTTCGGTTTTCGGAAGTATCGATGAGAAAACGAAATTTTGCTTCGCGTTACAACTTGGACGAAATAAAACGCCACATCTTTATTTTACTTTGCGAGCAAATAGAATGATTTACCAAAGTCCCAGGTCGTAGGGATTACAAATTGCCGGCCGCATCATCATCACAACTCTGCCGAATCACCCAACGAGTTACGTTAGGTCCTTTTGTAACTTACTTTTTAAAAAATAAATAAAAATATAATTTGATAATACGATTTATTAATTCGTACACGTTTTTCACTATCTTCAAGAGGATGCCTAAATAACTATCTAATGCTAATTGCCCTGAACTTTTATAATAAAAAGTCGCTGAGTTTGTAGAATCTGGAGCGTGTTATTGTTTTTGTTGACAACACATGTTATTACTTTACAGAGGAAATGGTCATATAACTAACGAATAATACACAACAAATAAAAAACCACCACCAATCATTTTCTTGTACTTTTAGATTTGTTTTTTGGAAACTAGAAATTTTATTTTGCTTCAATCCTAAAACTTTAAAATAGAACGAAACAAATCGCGCATCTCCGCCGAAATAAGAAATTAAGGGCGATTAATGAAATCAAAAAATTATCACGGAATTAACATAGCACGGCACACATACCATAAATAATTAAAAATGTTGACAATATCATCCTCAATTGTTTCGAAGACACTATCGAGCGTTTTTTATAACTGTTTTTTGTTAATTATTTAACATATTTCAAGTTAAAAATCGTGTATTGAAAAATTCGATAAAAAAAATTATATTTATTTCCAAACGAAGACCAAGTTACAACTGACTCTTACTAAATCATTTGAATAAAGTTAACTCTATCGAGTATAAATTGAGTTCCCAGCGAAATGCAAGTTACCAGTTTTATGGGAACCGGCGTCAGTTTTTTACTCTTCAATATTGCTCAAAACGAAAACGTCAAAAACTTTGTTTTTGTTCGTACAATTGTACAATTGTAAATCGAGGCGCCTTCGCCAAGTTGAGCGCCGCCACCTACGACCAAAGAAAAATTAAGCAAACGTAATCCTTGTGATCAATAACATCGTTTACGAGGTTTAGAAGATAGCAATAGTGTGGGACCCACAGCAGCAATGGAACCATCCTAGCTTAGGATTTTTAATTTACTTTTGGCCACCAGTGTAGATCGGTGGATAGGTTCGAATATACATAATCCAAATTTATTCTGCAATGTCTTTTTTAAAATTATTTTGCAAATTTTCGTCATTTTTTAAAATATCGGCCTTAGGTGATTTTATACGAAATAATTTCATTAGTCAATTCAATTAAGTTAATTTCTTTTAACTACAACTATTTGCGGTTTTCAGAGACATTTTTTAAAACGAAGAAGTAGATAAATTAACGTTTTTAAATACTCCGGTTCCAATTTATTCTTATGTTTTAAACAAAAGTTTCTCCAACGTACACTCTTTCAAACGATACAAAGTAAAAGGATCTATACAAGTGATAACATAAGTAGGGGGTTTTGCTTTTAACACGACACAGACCTTTAAAAACTAAGCAATATTTTTACATAACATTTTTTCGAAATTTCAAAAACCACCGAAATATGCGCCTAAGAATGTTATAATAAGTAATACAAGTTTAGCTGCTACTCATTCCGGGACTGGGACTGGCTACAAAAGGTGTTCGAAATTGTCTCCATTGGTTTCATTTGCAAAAACATTAAATGTTTTTTGCGTTTTTGCAATTATAGCTGATAATTTTTTATGGGACATTTTATTTTTTTTATGTTGAATTACTCTTTTAGGCAGGAACGAATTTACATTTTATACAAAAACGTATTAAAACTCATCTGGGCATATTTCGTGTTTTTTTGAGATTTTGAACAAATGTCACATAAAAATATTGCATAGTTTTTTTAGATCTACGTCGTGTTAAAAGGAAAATCCGTACTTACGTTATACTTCGTATATTATGACAAAATTATAGTTCACTAAACTAACAACAAAACGAAACGTTCTTTTGCTCTTAATTTGTTTTTCACAAGGAGATAAGCGAGATTGAATTTAAACAATTATTAATTATTTTAAAACTTAGCGTTAGTTCTCGTTTAAACAATACTACTATTAATTAATTTTATTTTCAAAAAGATATCATCCTCCGTGGCTATTATATCAAAAATCAAGGGACTTTGCATAAGGATAAATAGGGTTACATAGATTCGAAACTAATGTATCTACGTCCGTTCGAAAATTTTCTATCTCCACTAAGCACCAGGGTGTTTGCTAGGAAGTAGTAGTGCAGCATACGGAACGGGATACGAACGGAGTTTATTCTGAATCGATTTAAAACCAATGGTACTCGTACAGATACCCAGTGTGTGGTACAGGTTTTGGCGATAATTGAGTTTTTTAATTGATCGTCCCGTTATCATTCAAAAATTATCGAAGTGCAGAGAAACAAGCCCTTTTATGACAAAATTGTAGCAAACGTTTTTTTATGACGTACGAACACATTGTTTAAATAATTTACGCCATAAAATCTAAAAAGGCTTCGTTATTTACGGAGAATTTCGTAAACACGATTTTCCTAGTCAGTAATACAACAAACAGAGGAATTAAATTCAAACGTGGATTTTATTCAAATTTGTATAATTCGCACTAAATAAATATTAACGGGTGTATACTACAAAATAATAATTTATTTTCCAACGTATAGACAATATTCGTAAATATGTCATCGATTATTTATAACGATCGAAACGAGAACCAACCACCATTTTCAATCGTCCACACATTGGTGGTGGTGGTGGTGAGTTTTATTTCTCGTTGACCCGTCGCCCATCGGCACGGAACAGTAATTCTATTAATTCTGGCGATCGTAGGTTCTCCATTTCGAATCTCGTCCCGTTCACACATATATAAGCAGGGACGACTTCCAGCGAATACACACGAATATATACGAATATACACGCAGGTAAGAAACTATAAAAAGAAAGAAAATCTAAAAACCTCGAATATCCGGAAACACAATAAATGGCTCGTTTAAGTTTTGGCGAATGCGCCGGGAGGTGGTACTTAAAAGTATTAAAATGAAGAGTTCCTAAAATATTTCTCTATTGACATTTTCTAACAACAGAAAGAGACGAATTTAAGGAAGTTCATAAGATATTTGAATAAGCACACATTCAAGCGTTCAGATAAAATCATCGACTTTTGAACTTGACTCATTGCCATACTACAAATTAGGAAAATCACATTAGATTATATTGTACATTTTTCGAGATGAAAAGGCTTGTCAAATTTCGTTCCAAAACAGCAGCAGTATAATTTTATGAATAAGAAAAGTCGCAACCTTTTCGTCCGACACCATATCAATTTATAACGACCTCCTCTGGTATACCACCCAACGTAGTATCCCACACTACCACCTACCTAAATACCTCGTACATTAGATAAAAATATATATATTGTAAAACTGGCTCGTACAACACGCTCGATTAAAAGATTTGACAGTCAGTCATTTTGGAAGCACTCCGTATAAACATTTATATGCATATTAACATAAGTCACATAAAGGATGTTCTTTTTTTTAAGAATAGTAAAAAGTTTAAGGAGAATCGGGAAAAGCGAAATTAAACTTCAACATCTCGCAAGTCAAAGTGGAAGTAACTTAAGTCGAGCTTTTACAAGAAGTTTTTATCTCAAAATAAGTTCAAGATTAACCGATTTGATTTTTTACCATCTAACACGAAAAGGAGCACCCCGAGTATTAATTAAAATTATTAATCGATCACTTTGGCAATTTATATATTTTTTATATATCAAAGCAATCAGTCAAATCTTCGAACAAAGTGTTCTGCAAGCCATAGTTTAGATTAATCATTATCCGGGTTAATCATTGTCCAGGTTAAGCATTGTTCATGTTAGTCATTATTCGTGGTAGCCACACGTATGTATATAGAGGGTTCGCCATTTATATCTGTTCTCGGTCACGCCATTCGACGAAGTTTCGATTTACTTAATTTAGAAAACGAATACATAAAACTGTTAATTTAAACACCAGTCGATCCGAAAAGAGTTTATTATATTTTAAGTTCTGGTTACATGAAGCGGTAAAAATGAACTGACTAACACTAATGTCTTATGATTAAAAAGGCAATCGGCGATGCTGACTCTGATTATTATTCGTCCTCTAAGAGAATTGACTCTAAGCAGAATCAGCGTGGAATAACAAGAATAAATCACGCCAAATAGCGATTAGATATGAAAATAAAGGCTCAAATATTTTCTTAATCTAATTCCATTTTAATAAAAACAAATTTTATATCGATAAAAGCATTTGCCACATCAAAGTAATTTCTCGAAAAATGCAGACTCAGAAAGAAAGATCACAAAACTGGTGTTTCTTGAACTTTGGAAATTCGTTTTTGTAAATTTATAAATGAAAGTCAGAGGTAATCGAAAACTTTAAAACATTCTTGTAATCCACCATACTTTTTTTTGCACCAGATTGCAAATTTTCAAGTAGCCGCAACTCATTGTTTTTATTTTAATTTACTCACGATTTTTCCCAAACATTTGTAAAGTCGTTTTTAATTCTGTGTCGATTACCAATGACATCTTTTCATTTGATATTCACAGCCAAGAAGGTATTTACAAAATATCAATTATAACACAGCAGGCATTATTTTATAACTTGATAGATTTATTATAGCAGGCTTTGCTTCTATTTAACAAAAGCACAAGTAACTCGATTTATCAAGTCATTATGCATTATTAGTCACCACGTATTTCTACTTCGTCAACTTTCATCTAAAATATTTTTTTTACAAAACTAATTATTTTTTGAATTCTGAAGGTTCATTATAAGATAACTTCCAAAACCGTAATGTTTGAAAAAAAATGTTATTGCAAATCGGCAGAGAATTAAATATTACATTAGAAAGACATAAAAAACTATGGGTTGCTATTTAAAAAAGTACGAATTTATGCCGTTCAGCGAAAACCGAACACCCCACATTAACGAAAATATTATTAAATCACACAGCTTTCTAACATAAAGAAGTACAATACTAAAGTTTTCATATCGATATTTGGATATTCGATACAAAAATACCAGAAACCGAGCTCGGACTAATGGCGAACTTCGTATACACAGGGTCATAGGTCCAACTCGTTCATTAAAAGATTATTAGGATGTAAATGCAAAATTGATCCAGAATTTGAAAATTGGACATTAAGTTAACTTGAATACAAATTTTCAACTTCGGGTTACTTCCGGTTTGATCAGAAATAGTTGTCCTGGCTTGCCTATTTCAAATGGGGTTTCTAGTATATTAATTTGTTTTTAAATTCTACGTAACATTTTCGGTATAAAGTCCCATACTTAGATTCCTTATCATTTTTGAAACATTCAATCTCGAATTAGAAACGTGTCTTCGTAACGATCAATTTTCAATTTGTGCAAATATCCACAGGTATAATAAACACGAACGAAACATTTCGCAAAACGTCAATACAATATATAATCTTTAGTTTACACTCTTGACAATTATAGGTTTTAGTATTACAGTACCGTTCCTAACATTTATATATATTTTTTGAAGTTGTAAAAGTGAATTTTTTAAAACGAAACACCATTCATCTTAACTTCAAACAATCGTAACTAGAAAATTTAATTCTCGATCAAAGCTTATCATCAGAATTACCCATGTCGTTCCAAACCATGGTTCGAAATAATTAAGTTTTATTATTTGAATTTGGTAATAACTTTGATTTAAAAAAAAGTAACTTTAATTTACGATAGGTAACGTATTATTTATTTTTCGAATGTCAACTAGTACTTTAAAAAAAAATTGAATTACTTTGAAAATTATTTAGATTATAAAGAGTTTGATGTTGAACGACATTCCTTACTACTGCAATAATAACCCACATAAATAGGAACTAGATGTAAACTCAAGACTGCAGATACAAGTAATTTTGAAATGGATCATTACGGAGGCTTGTTTTTAATTCCAGATCAAATATCTAAAAATGGCGAAAGCGCCGGGTTTGGGATATTATACCGAAATAGAGTAGGTAGGAAATATATCACTCAGGATCGACAGCTATTTAACACGTTTAAACCGGAAATGATAGGAAGTTGCAAACATTAAAAGAAAATAGTAAACACAGTAGAAAGAACTTTATTGGAAATTTTCAAATTCGTATCACATTTAGATTTCAACAAACCAACAAACTTTTAAGGGACAGGTTGGGTGAGAATAACCCCTCCTCGTATAAAGGGCGAATATTAAATAGGAGTTTTCTTTTTGACACAAATCGTTAGGTTAAATTTATTAGAAATCTGAAATATCAAAAACAACTTAAATATGCGCAAGTCTTCGATTATTATTTCTCATTATTAGTCATTGTAGGGTCAACTACAACTGTTCAAAATCGTCTCGACCTATATACCTGTCATCATATACAATATTAATAAGTATAATTGTTGCCGTCTGACCAAATCGAGATGCAAATAGGATGTACATTGTAAAGTAACTATAATTGAGGCTAGGTTAGGGAAATGACCTCTACTGGGGTTGGTACCTTGACGTGGTGTAGAGGCTGAGTAGGGTGCAGCGATTCTTTATGCCATACCGGCGGGGACTTTGTTTCCCGGAAGGGTCTCCCAAGCCGGAAGGGATGAAGAGGAGCACCTGAAACCAAAACACCCAGAATGGTGAGCAAGCAGAAGGAAAATTTTCTCCGGGCGGGTCCGGGAAACCGGGAATCCCGCACCTCCTCATTGGAGGAGGTCTGCCCCATAGGATACAGAGGGGGCAACTCTGCTACATTGGGAGAGACAGTAGGCCAAGAGTTTGAGACAGTGGACGATACGGGAAACTTCAGGAGGAGAAGCTCTATTAAAAGAACTCCTCCACATAGAAATAGAAGTCAAGGCCAAGAGGATCTATTTCACACTCCAAAACAAGATGCTTTGGAATGGGATAGCAGTTTTGATATCGATACAACAGTGGAAAACAAGGAAGATACACCGGACTCTATGCCAAAAAAGAAGAGAAAATGGGAAATAAATACAAAAAACAATAAAACAACAGACGCAACACAAACGAGACAAATAGAAAAAACTCTGAAAAACATGGAAACGTATATGAAACAACTGAATAACTTTATCAAAGATAACAAAAATGTACATGTACCCATTAAAACATTAGTGGGGAAGATAAGTGGAATGCTAAATCAAGCCATGAAGGAAGAAAATAAACTAAATAAAAATAACGAAGAGGCAATTAATGAGGATATGGTGGTACTTAGGGAGGAAATTGAAGAACTTAAAAAAGAAAACAACAAACTAAAACAACATTTAATTAATATAGAAAAAAAGTTAGGGCAACCAGGAAACGAATATTTAACAAGTATAAAAGGAGATAACAATTATGAGACGTACGACAAAATATTTAATAAAAGATGGAGCAACATAATTTATAAAAATACAGAAATTAAAATCGGCAATCCAGTACAAACAAAGGATAACGTGACGAAAGTAGTGATAATGGACACTGAAGATAAGAAAATGGAAAAAAGCATACAGAGGATCTACAGGGAGCGCTTTCCGGAACTCTTAGAGGCCACTGGAAAATTCGAAGTACTGGAACAAAAAACAACTATCAGGTCACATAAAGACAAAGGTGCAAACGTTAGGAAATTAATTAAAATTGAATACGACGGGACGGAAAAAGATTTATATGACAGAATAGAAGATATTAGAGAAGAAACTAGAGGAGACGAATGGATCGCAATGCACACCATAAATAAAATTAGCACAGAAAGGTTAAGAAAAATGATAGAATTGATATTTACAGGAACTGAAACAAACGTAGTAATATATACAAGCAAAGACGAAACAAACAGTACTGAATCAAACAAAGAAAAAAAGAGCTATACCTTGGTTGTAGAACAAGCAGGAACAATATATAACGAGGTTCTAAAAACAGTAAAGGACTGCGTCCGAGGAACTGAAGCTAGTAAAAAAATTAACAGTATAAGAAGCACAAGGGAAGGAAAACTATTAATAATTACAGACAAAGATCAAAAAACATTAAACGAGCTAAAAGAGACAATAAATTAAAAAATTATAAACGCAAAAGTAAAAACCATAGGAGAAACACAAAAAAGGAAAACAGTATATATTAGAGGCATAGATACCCTGACTAGAAAAGAAGAAATTAGGAAAGCAATAGGTGAAAAAATTGAAAAAATAGAAGAAATATACATTAGTGAAACCCGTCCGACAGTGAATAATACGCAAACGGTAACTGTTTAGGCCCATTGGGCAGCATAGATAAAATTAAGGGAAGGATAAGAATAGGATTCACTTGGTGCAATATAGAAACAAAGATAGACATTAATCGTTGCTATCGCTGCTGGGGATACGAACATAATGCTAGACATTGCGTGGGACCCGACAGAAGTGGTTTATGCTATAAATGCGGAAAAGGAGAATACTCCTCCAAAGAGTGCAAAAACGTGGAATTCTGCGTAACGTGTGAGGTAACGGGACATTCTACGGGTGGCATGCGGTGCAAAGTATTTAGAAGAATGATATCTAGAAGTAGGAGGGAAATAAATAAACCTGTAAATAAAGAAATAGTAAATGAACAGACACAGAACGAAACAAACGAAGATAAAAAAAGACAGGAAAGGGGAGAAAACGACAGAACAATCGGGGATACAAAGAGCGATAAGCTAGATAATAAAAAGTAATTGCGACAGAGAGGACTGTGATTTTTACAACAAAACAAAACAACAACATTATCAATGGGGACTATAGATATTAAAATAGCACAAATAAATTTGGGAAGAGATAAAAGAGCAACGGACCTAATGTTCATAACTACCAAAGAAAATAACATAGACATAATTCTTATTAGTGAACCGAACAAAAAAACAGCCAAAACACATAACTGGATAACAGACTGTAATGGAGATACTGCAATTATAATTTTAAATACAAATATTAAAATAAGCAATGTGGGTGCATGCAAAGGTGCCTGCTGGCTGGAACTCAAAGACAGAGTAATATATAGCTGATACATATCACCAAACATTAACACACAACAATACGAAAATTACTTACACGATATTGGACGATCTATGATTGCACACAAAAAACCTGTATTACTAGGAGGGGATTTCAACGCGAAATCCCCCTTATGGAATGAATGTAGAGAAGACGCTAATGGAAGAAGTATAAGCGAATGGATGGCACAATATAACCTATTAATGGCAAATAGGGGCAACAAACCTACTTTCGTGAGAAACGAGTCTACCTCCATCATAGATATCACCCTTGCAACTGAAAATATAATAAATTAAATACAGGACTTTCAAGTACTGGAAGAAGAAAGCCTTAGTCTACACAAATACATCACATACAGAATACACTGCGCAAGTTTAAAACCACAAGTACAGGTAAGCAATAGCGGATGGAAAATAGAAAACGTAAACATGGATTTATTCAATAACAGATTTAAAAAAATAATATCAAAAAATAAACAAAATATAAATGCAGAAAATATCACAGACCTCATTATTAAAGCATGCAACTCGGAGCTGACTAGAAGAAGAAATACAAAAGGTTCTAATAAAAAAGCAATCTACTGGTGGAATGACACAATATCACAGATAAGAAAAGAATGTTTAAGGAAAAATAGAGAAAAAACGAGAATAAATAAAAAAAATAACATATCAGAGGAAGAAAAGATAAAGGTAACACAAGCATATAAAGAGATTAGGGAAAAATTAAGGAAGGCAATTGGAAGGGCGAAGACACAAGCATGGAACAACCTACTGAGAGACTTGGACAAAGACATATGGGGACACGCATATAAGATTGTACGGGGGAAAATAAAAACAAACCAGACAAAACTAACGAAAGAAAGAGAGATTGAAATCTACAGAAAATTATTTCCCGAGGGAAACGTAATCAAGTGGGCAAAAGAAACAGCAAATAATGTTATACAATTTTCGGAACAAGAATTAATCGAAGCGGTCGGTAAACTAAAAACAAAGAAGGCACCGGGCCCCGACTGTATACAGCCAGAAATTATGAAGACCCTAATATCGACAAACAAAAAATTATTTCTAAGAATATATAACGAAATATTGAATACAGGCATAATACCGAACGATTGGAAAGTTAGCAGGCTCGTTTTAATAAAAAAACAAAAAAAAATGTGAGCGACGAGGACAACTACAGACCCATCTCATTGATTAATAGTCTTGAAAAGGTTTTTGAAAATTTAATTTTGAATCGTATAAATATTGAATTGAACAAAAAATCGGCCTTAAACGGTAACCAGTTTGGATTTAGAAAAGGATTTTCAACTCTAGACGCGATAAATAAGGCTTTACATAGTGCACAATTAGAAAGAAAAAAAGCATGCCAACACAGAAGATATTGCCTATTAATCACATTAGATGTACAAAACGCCTTTAATTCGGTCGGGTGGATGGAAATAGTATCTGCAATGAAAAGAAAAAACATCAGTCAACATTTAATTACGGTCATACAAAACTATTTACAACAAAGAATGATACAGCTAGGAGACGGAAGTTTGATGCCAGTAACAAGGGGGGTACCACAGGGTTCCGTATTAGGGCCACAATTGTGGAATATATTCTATGACGGAATCCTACAACTGGACACAGTAGAGGGCACCGAAATTATCGCCTACGCAGACGATGTAGCAGTAAACATCAGGGCCAGGAACATACATGAGTTGAAAGTTAAAACAGACAAAATTATAACAAAAATCTTAACATGGACAGGAAACAATAAATTAAATATACATCCCGAGAAAACAGAGGCAGTTTTGACAAGCACGAGGAGAAATCTACAAGAATTTGAATTTGATATAAACAACGTGAAAATTAAAACCAAAGACTACATTAAATACCTTGGTGTTTACATAGGGAAAAATCTGAATTGGAAGTACCATATACAGGAAGCTGCAAATAAGGCAGAACGAGTGACCAACAATCTATCGAGAATCTTACCAAATGTAAAAGGTCCCAAAACATATAAAAGAAAACTAGTAGCAATGGTAATAGAATCCATAATCCTATATGGGGCGCCGGTATGGAGTGACGCCCTGAAACAAAAAAGGAATGTTAACATACTACAAAGGGCTCATAGAAAAATATTATTACGTGTTTGTTGCGCATACAGAACCGTGTCGTATGAAGCCCTATGTGTGGTCGCGAAAATACTCCCAATGGAACTACAGGTGGAACTAAGAAACAAATTATATAAAGAGAAAAACATAAATAGGGAGGAAGAAACAAACAAGTTACTTGAAAAATGCAACAGAAATGGAACAATTTAACAGACAAAGCACAAACAACAAAAAAAATAATACCTAAACTAGACAAATGGATAAAATGTAAATTCAGTGAAACAAATTATTACCTAACACAGTACCTGACGGGGTACGGATGTTTTGGAGAGTACTTAAACCGTTTTAAGATCAAAAGCGAAGAAAAATGTGTATACTGTATCTCACAAGATACGGCGGAACACACGATACTTAATTACGATAGATGGAATGGTTACAGAAGAGAAATGGAAACAATTATAGGGGAAAAGCTAACAACAGAAAATTTCATAGAACATATAACTGAAAAGGAAGAAAAAAACGAAATTATAATGAAACTAATAGTGGAAATTATAAAACAAAAAGAAACAGAGGAACGGGAAATGTAGAAGGAGACAGATGCGGGTGGAAGTAATGTCGAAAGATAATTCCTACCTTCATCGGAGAAAACAGAGGGATATTTTTTTTTAGTGGGTATTCTGGAGTGAGTCCCACACTCCCCGAGTCGATCCGAACACCAAGACTCGGGGGTAGTGCGTAAATGCATTTTTTTTGCCTTCACAAAAAAAAAAAAGGTTAGGGGAATGAAGAGTGATGGTGTATGGTCACTGAGTTCATGTGGTTCGCAGCATTACTGGAATTTTTCCAGTAATTATCCTTGGTCGAGAGCCGCATGAAGTAAAAGAAAGTCGAGCATCTCTTTGTTAGAACCAGGAAAGAGGGTCGAAGGGCAGTCGACAACGGTTCTGACAAAGGATGGTTTATGACGTTCAGATATGGCTGGCCACATGGCGGATCGGGAATCGGTCTCTGGTTAGGGTATGCCGCTGGTTTATTGCCCCAGAAAGTAGCATTTAAGGTATTGGAGAAACTGGGACGTTCTCTTTTCTCTCGAGGTAACGATTCGGTGAAGTGTCGGGAGTGTCGTGAAGGAACGCAAGTATCCTCTTAGTTAAGTTAGTAAGCCCCTAATTGTAACAACTCAGAAATAAAACCCTAGACAAGTTAAGAAAAAGCCTACATACATACATACCTGTTAGATTTTTTTTATTAGTCGGTATAAAATAAGAAAAACACAAATTTAAGCAGGACTTCTTTAAGATACCAAAATGGAAAAGGGAATGCAAGTTATGTTGTGTGTAAATTTAATTTTCGGTAATTTTTAAAATTGGAACTAACGGTTCGATAACGAGATTTTAATAACAAAAAAAATACAAAGGTGTCTGATAGCAAAGAATTCCGAATCAGTTCTGTCCCTTTTAGCAACCCGATTCGTCATCGAAAAATAATATAAACTATTCAATCGATACGCCAAATATCTTATTCAGCGTCTAGCAAGTTAAGTTTGAGGTTCAGCCAAACTATTTTTTAAAAATTTATTTTACAGGAAACAACACAAAATGTAACTAACAATACGGTTACAAAAATTATGATTCCTAAATCTACGTTTTTCCCTATTTATATTAAAATATATGCTGACCATGCATAAGGCTTCCAGAACATTATGAACTTAATATTAAATCGCAATTAGGGGTAATACGTTTTCTAATCGCAAATTCTAGATGGTAGTAAACACTACGCAGTTTCTTATTATTTAATTATTAAGCAAATTGTTGTGATATAACTAGCAAGATGTGAACGTTGGCATAACACGCATCCCTTAATTATTCTCTTCAAATTTCCATACATTTGAGACGAAACTATAAACTTTTATCTATTTCAACATACGAATTATTTTAACTAATACAAGTTTAGACTATTTTTAAAGGGCCAAGTTATAACTATTTTTATGACACGTCGTGTTTTTGTCTTTTCTTTTTGTTACACTCACGTTAAACAAATGGTGGACAACCAGCAATCTCGTATCACTTTCTTTACGAAACCTCAAACATAACGGGTTATCGAAACAGTGTTTGAACTTTTTAAGTAGTTTTTCAAATTTTAATTTAATGAAACACTTCACAAACTCACTTTAATTTTTTTAAATTTAAAAATAGGGTTTTGGCACCATACGAAACAATGAGACGAACAAGACAACTTTTATACCTACTAAATGTAACTAGAAGAGAATAAAAAACAGGAATGTATATGTCCCATGTAGAACTTTAGATTTATATAATAATAACAGCAACAACAATAACAATTAAAAATCACAGTCAATATTTTAGAATCAGCAGGATATTCGGGTGGTTTTTGAGGTTTCGGAAAAATATGAAACGTCACATAAAGATTTCTCTTAACTTTTCGAAGTCGACATCGCGACACAAATCGAAAACTCCCACTTAAGACGTATTTCGCATATACACGGTGTAGCGTCTGGTATTAGTTGGCGAACCTCGGCTAACCGGAGATATTCGAAAAGTGACTTTTGCAACAATAACTTGGGCATAGTTTAACGAAATTTTGCAGTGACGCATAGCTCGATCAGGCTAACATCTAACATTCGGGAAGGTTCGGGTAAACGAAAAAAAATGGGAGCCAAAGTACACGTTTTCCTCGTAACTTTTTCTTTTCTAATTTTTTTAATTGTTTGGCTCTCTAACAATTCACTCGGTCGTTTATTTATATTTGTTTGAATTTCTTCATCGTCATAATAATTTAGATTCACAAGTTACTTTACAAGTTACCTTAGAAAATATGTCAGTTTAAGACGGCTCGTCTAATAGAACGTTTTTTTCTTTATTTTTTATACACTGGTGAGCATATAATTCGGGTCACTTCGAAATTTTCAAATGTAAATGTATCGAAAGAGAAGTGATATTTTTCGCTGGCATACCGGCATTGCTTCACGAAATTTCGGATCATTGGGAAAATGTTTACAGTTCTACATGGTTCTACCATGAAAAAAAAAATTGATAAAATACCTTCAATATCTATGCATCCTCTTTGTCAGTTCCATTCAATTGTTGTTCACTTTAGGCGAATTGGTTAAAGGTGTTCTCTTTAACTTCAAGTTGCGCTAACAGCAGAAAGGCAAAAAGAGGGGGAAATACGCGATAATAATGTCATTATGAGTTTTTTTCGATAGCACAAAATTGTATTAAAAAATGTTACAGTGCTTGGGTAATGGGCACCTGTACAATACATCGGTTATTTGGGTACAGGATCGTGTTTTTGTCACCATTTACTCTTAACAAGGTTAAAGAACCTCAGAATCGATAAAGGCTATCCTTTTTTAATTTTTTGGAAGTTAGGAAGGCAAAAATTTCGAAAATACTAAAGTGACCCGAATTTTATGCTCCCCAGTATATTATTCATTAATTTTTTCTCTTTCTTTTTTATCATTTTTTTCTTTAATATTTTTATTAATTTTTTTTTCCTTTTTCTTTTATTGTTCATTTTCTTTTCTTTTTTTTATTTATTTCCTTTTCTTTAATTTTTTTAAAAATACATAATATAATTTCTTGTTAAATAAGAAGAGGCCATCGTCCTAAGTGGCCTTTCAGCCCACGGTGGTATTTACAAGTGTCGTAACGATAGCAATCGTAGCCTCGCAAACAGCACCATCCACAATAATCACCTCTAAACTACCAGTACTAATCATACCCCTAGTAAAACAAACAATACTCAAAATTCACAGCACAGCACAGCACAAAAGTGCAAGCACACAAGACACATCAAACATCCAACATCTAGTCTACGTCTGGGTAGTGTTCAATCATAGTTGTGTTTGGTACGAGGTAACGTGAGTTTCTAGTTTGTCGGTGAATGCACAGTCCATCAACGACACCCCAGTTTTTTTTTCTTTGTCTTTCCACTTTTTTTTTTGTATTCGTACTAGTAGTCGGTCTGATATTTTCGTCACGTTAGTTTTTTCGCATATCGCTACGTCGGAAGGATGGTACAGTGGATTATCCGGGTGACGAATTTTCGTAATTAACATTAACGTTATTCGTTCTGTAGTTTTGTAAGTATTTTTTGTTTCGTCAGTTGCGTTAGCCATAATTACGTTACCGCAGTCCAGTAGCGGTCAACAAAGGGATTTATATATCTCGGATGCCGCGTTATGCCGATTCCTTTGTCTTTGTACGTCAATTTTTATAATTTTTTTCTTTATTTTTTTTACGTTTAAAATGTTTTAAATTTGATATTTATTTTTTCTCTTTCTTTTTTGTTATCATTTTATTTTTGTGTAATTTTTTTTTACATTTGATTTGTATAATTTGTATTGTATACAGGGTGAGTCAGGAGGATCGTGCCAAACTTCAGGAGTATGTCGTGCATGAAAAAAAAAATTCAAACGTTATCCGATTTTCGTTTGTTTACAAGTTACGGCGTAAAAAAATTATAAATTAACGTTTGGATATCATAGTAAATGTTGGGTAGCGGCGTGAGGTCTGGAGACCTCGAAAGCCAACTAATACATCAATATCACCAATACCAAAAGTACGTTTATGGTAAATAGAATCCTAGTTAAAAAATTCGATTTACGCCATAACTCGTGAACAAACGAAAATCGGATATCTGAATTTTTTTTTACATTTATTTTTCATGTCTAACACGCTCCCGAAGTTTGGCACGATTCTCCCGACTCACCCTGGATATATATTTTTTTTTTAAATTTTTGTCGGAAGCACATCTTTCCGATTTCAAGATATCTGTTTTTGTCCCCCTTAACTAGAATCACGGTGTACTCTTGAAATTTTTTTTTTTTTAATTTTGATTTGTATAATTTGTCTCATATATATATATATGTCGGAGATTTATCAGTTCTGAAGTGTGGAAATGTACAACGTGAGTTAGCAATAAGGGCCATTCGTGAAAACCAGGACGAACAGGTACCATTGGAAATGGAATGGGAATCGCGAAGAAGACAATAATTAAAAAAAAAAAAGAAGGAAGGTAGCCGTCGAGCAGTAGTGAATTCGTGAGCCTCGTTTTTATTTTTTTATCATACCATCAATCGATACGAAAAAAAACATAAAAATTATCAATGACGGAGAACATGGCTAACATTACTTCGACATACACGTACGTCGGGGTAACATTAGGAATATTCTTCATCATCGATAATTTTGATTGTTTCATTAAATAAATTGATGGTAAGGCAAGACTAACGAATTCACTACTACTCGGCCGCAACCTTTCCCTTCTTTTTTTTTTTCAATTACTGCCTTCACAGTTTCCATTCCCATTCCCCGTGGTCCTCTCGACTCAAGGGAACGATACTTGTTCGTCATGGTCCTGGTTTTCCCACGGACCGAAACTTCACACACGGCCCTTAATTGCGTCGGTAATAGTGACTAGTGACCTCGTTCGACAGTGCTTCATCTCCACGATAAACCTGTCAACCTGCTCTGCTCTTCAGCCTCATTGCTAACTCAAATTTTACATTAAAAACTTAAGAACTAATAAATCTCCGACACACATATATTTTTTAAAATATTTTTACTAATGTTTTTTTATTTGATTTGTATAATTTGTATTACATAATTATTTATTCATTTTTTAATTTCTTCTTTCTTTTAATTACAGCAGACGTTCGATAATGTGAACTAATTAAAACCAAGTGTGGTTCACATTATCGAAATGTTTCCATTAGCGAACGTAATTTAAAAATTCAAAGATTTATTGAAAGAAACGTTTAATACTAACATACCTATAAAAAATTAACAAATATTCTTTTATTGTAGTAATAAGTAGTTATTAATTAGAAGAAAAATAATCAGCAATTTTAGTCTGCGTAAATTTGCGATTAGCATTATCTTCCAATGCCTGAGCCCGTAATTTACGAAGAACTAAAATATCCGCGTATGACACTTCTTTTCTTTCAGCCCAATCTAAAGCTTCATTAAATATATGTACAGCTTGGGCATCAGTCACCAAACTTTTTGCTTCAATGGAATCGTCTTCATCATTCTCACTGTTCTCATCTTTAGTAGCATCATTCGTTAGTTTGTCCTCGTTCCAAATATTAATATCAGCTGAGGTACAAACAGTGTTAGGATTCACTACTTTCAATAAATTAACAACATCCAATGATGCACTATTGACAATAGAGTCAACGCTGGATAGCAAACGTTCTCTAATTACACTTAAGGGAACATTCTCTTCTTCATTATCTTCATCATTGGTACTAAACAGCTTATTCCAACATTTTGCAATAGTTTCCTGATTAAGTTCACTCCAGGCCATATGTAAATCTGTGACAGCTTCTCTTAATGTTACTTTTTTTAAAGCATCAGATATGTTTTGAGGATTCTTAGACAAAACAGATGAAAGTAAAAACTTTCGATAGTACAGTTTTGTTAGTCTTATTATATTCTGGTCCATTGGTTGAATTATTGATGTTACGTTAGGAGGCATGTACATAACAAAAATTGACCCATCTCTGCTCCTCAGTTGTTGTTCTGGAGGATGACATGGTGCATTATCCAATAGTAATAACGCTTTTATTGGAAGCTTCTGTTCTTTTAGGAAATTTTTTACCTACAAATTGAAAAACATCTTTAAATTATGCACAGATCATTTGTGTTTGTTTATTGTTATACCTGAGGAACAAAGCGCTTATGAAACCATTTCAGGAATATACCGCTAGTCATCCAGGCGGTTTTTGAACAGTCATAATCAACAGGAACTTTAAAATTTTTAAATGATCGTGGATTTTGTGCTTTTCCTATTACCAATGGTTTTATCTTGTGTGAACCATTAGCATTAGTACAGGCCAAAAACGTTATTCGTTGTTTTTCTGTTTTTATACCCGGAGCAGATTTTTCATATGATGCAGCGTAAGTTTTCTCTGGTAACATTTTCCAATAAAGACCACTTTCATCTGCGTTGTAAATTTGTTCCATTCTTAAATCTAACTCTTTAATGATTTTTATCAATTTTTCTTTAAATGGTTGTACTAATTGTGGTTGTGCTGATAATTTTTCACCAGATATAGATAACAGTCGAATTCCATATCTTCCTTTGAATCGTTGCAGCCAGCCATCACTAGCAACGAAATTTTCAGTTTCTTTCAGTTTTTGATTTAACAATTTAGCTCTCTCTTTAAGTATTTCGCCACTAATTGGAACATGATTTTCCCGCTGTTGTAAAAACCACTTATACAGAGAATTTTCCATTTTGGGTGCCTTTGCATTTTTTAAAGTTCTTCTATTTCCCGGTCCTCCAAATGTATTGCACGTTCTTTGTAAAAGTTGTCTTTTCATGCGCTTAATTTTGCAAATTGTTGCTTTTGATACACCATATTTTTTTGCTAATTGTGTTACTCCAGCGCCTAATGAAACTTCTTCTATAATTTTCACTTTCTCACTTAATTTTAAACATTTTCTTTTATACGACATGGATGCCATGATCGTAAAAATGTATTAACGCATGCAATGTATTGGTTGTTATAACGTATGTATAAACGTGTTCTAAACACCATCTACGACTGGCTTGGTTTGCCAGGTTTGTCGTACTTTCTTGCAAAGGTGAATCCCCAACATAAATCGGCGATTCACCGTCGCAAAAAGTTGTTTACGTCATCGAGCGTATACATTGTTTACATTATCGCGTGTTCCGTTTGATGCTATAAAACGAAGTATGTGTTTACATTAGCGCAAGTTTTAGTTATCCCATATTTACGTTATCGAGCGTCTGCTGTATTTTCTTTTCTCTTTTTTATTCTCTTTCTTTTTTATCATTTTTTAATTCTTATTGTCTTTATTTTTTATTCTGTCTCTTATTATTTTCTTTATTTTTATTATTAGTTTTTTTATTCATTTATTTTTTCCTTTATTTAGATTTTTAACTTTCTTTCCTTAATTTTTTTATTCATTTTTTTAATTAAATTTCTTTTCTTTCGTTATTATTATCATTTTTTTTTATAATTTTTATTTTATATTTATTCATTTTAGTTTTTTAATGATTCATTTTCTTTTCTTTTATTCTTTCTTTTTTATCAATTTATTTTTGTGTAATTTTTTTTCCTTTAATTTTTTTATTTTTTTTTCTTTCTCTTTTATCATTTCTTTTAATTTTTTCTTTACTTTTATTTATTTTATTCTCTTTCTTTTTTTTATCATTTTTAATTTTTATAGTTTCGTTTCTATTATCTTTTTTTTCTTTACTTTTTTCTTAATTTTATTTTATTCTTTCGTTTTTTCATTATTCATGTTCCTTTCTTAATTTTTATTTTTTATTCTCATTCGTTTTTATTTTCCTTTTTTCTTTTTTAATTGTTCATTTTCTTAATTTTTATTTTTTTCCTTTGTTTTTATTATTCATGTTCCTTTCTTAATTTTTCATTTTTAAATTTTTATGTTTTTCTTTCGTTTTTCTTTTCTTTTTTTCTCTTTACTTTTTTTCATTGTTCATTTTCGTTTCTTAATTTTTATTCTTTCTTTTTTTAATTCTTATAGTTTATTTTTTATTCTTTCTCTTATTTTCTTTATTTTTATTATCAGTGTTTTTATTCATTAAATTTTTTCTTTATTTAGATTTCTAACTTTCGTTCCTTAATTTTTTTATTATTCAATTTTTTAAATCATTTTTTTTCTTTTAGGTTTTTAATTGATTATTTCATTTCTTAATTTTTATTCTTTCTTTTTAATTCTTATTCTTTATTCTTTCTTTTTTTATTATTTTCTTTTCTGTACTTTTTATTCTTTTTCTTTTATTATTTTCTTTTTTAATCATTTTTTTTTGTTTAATTGTTTTTTTAATTCATATTACTTTTATTCATTTTAATTTTTTTTTAATTCTTTCGTTATCATTTTGTCTTTATTATTATTTTTGTATATTTATTTAATTTTATCTTTATTGTTCTTTTTTTTTGTTATATTTCTTTTTCTTTTATTTATTCTTTTTATTATTATAAGGTTTTTAATTGTTATTTATTTGTTTAATTAATGCTATTTGTGTTGTTTGTTTGTGGAATTGTATATTTGCAATAAGAAACAAAGAAAAAATACCTCCAGTTGTTTTATTTAGTATTAAGAACCCGGGTTGGTAAGGAAAAAAGAAAATAAGTCAGGTTAGTTTAGAAATACAAAAGTAACAACCCGGGTTAGTTTAGAAAAAAAAGCTCAGGTTAGTTCAGAAAATGGAAAAATACAAAACAAATCCACGCCAAAAATCAAAAAATAAAGAATATACATTAACTGATAGAATAATTTCAAATATACTAGTTCAGGTTAGTTCAGGTTAAGATGATAGGGATATAATAGTTATCTCAGACACTGGAGCTGAGAGGAGCAAGCTTCTTCAGGAATTGTGTGACTCTAATAATCAATTAGCAAGGCTGATTAAGGGGAAGGGTATGGTCCCAAAAAAGCTATACATTCTTAAACCACAAGACTGCTTTATTTGTGATGATGAAGGGGGAGAGTTCAAGCAGGGACACGCATAGATATGTATTTTTCGCTGGTGTCGATGAGGAAAAAAAGGGGAGGAGAAAACTAAGGATATTGTGGACATACTCACCAAGATTGGGAAGGCATGTGAGAAATATGGCACGAAAAAATTAGCAGTTGCAACTACCAAAGCGAGCACGACGGTGGGGGTAAGAAGACCTAGAATATATGTATAGAGGGGTGGAAAGAAGCACAGATATGTATTTTCGGGATACCTACGAGGAAAGGGAGGGCGGATATAGCGAGTGAGGGCGGTGAGAATATGGAAGTAGCGCAAGGTGAAAGTGAGGCCGGCAACTGGGCCTTGGCTGTGAAAAAAAACAAGGAAACAATTAAAATTAAATTAAATAGTGACCAAGGTAACTATGCGGAAATAGTCAAGACGCTAAAAAAGAATATTGACACGGATAAAGTGGGGATAAAAGTGAAGGGCATCAGGAAAACGAAGGAGGGACATATTGAAATAAATTATGTAGGTAAGGAGGAGAATAGGGGTGTATTTAAAGAAGCACTTCAGGCGAATTTGGGTCAGGATGTCAGAAGTGAGATCGTGACCAGAAGGAAGACAATTTTTGTCAAAGACATAGATGAATGTACGGAAGAATTGGACATTAGGGAAGCTATAGAGGAGGTGGCCGGGGCCGATATTGCTAAAGATATAAAAATACGACTGTCAGAGAAGGTGAATAGAGCGAATAAAAAACATGCATTCGTTCAGTTAGGGATGGAAGTGGCGAACATACTGGTTAAAAGGAGGAAAATTAAAATTGGATGGATAAATTGTAGGGTTGAGGAGGCCGACGCGCCAATCAGATGTTTTAAGTGTTCGGCCTTCGGGCATTATGCGAATGATTGTAAGAACAAGACAACGATGGAGGGTAAATGTCTAAATTGCTCGCAACAAGGGCACGTTGCTAAGGACTGTGTGAATGAGCCAAGGTGTTACCAATGCGACAAGGACAGGGATCATAGAGCCCGTAGTCTAATGTGTCTGGTGTACAGGACATCGCTAGAACAATGGAGGAGGACACATCAAGGGCAGCAGTCAAGGAAATAAATGTCAGGTTTAATATATGTCGGATTGGGAGAGCACGTATCCTGTTCGACATCCATGTCCACGAAATGAAACACACACGAATAATATAAAAGGTGTTATTCAGAAAATAAGAGTAGGTTAAACGCTAATTAGCACGAAGCAACTTATATAATCTTTAATAAAAGCAAAAAAAAACAAAAGAAAAGGGGACTAAGAACTGGTGATCCGGGGCCAGTCTTTCTTAAATCCTTCTTTCTTCAAAACTGCTCAACGCTCCTTCTTTTTCCTCCCTCCTGGCCCCGTTCCACCCGACCTGGCGCAATTTCCCACGCCAGGTCTGTTCTTTGTCCTAACAAACTACACAAATCAGTCAGCCGCCCATAATTTAAGGACCGAAAGACTCCCTTAAAAACTCATCACCCGAAATTTAACCATTTCAAGGATCCCTTTTCCTTATCACTAATTGTAAATAATTTCGAAGGCGCTGACATATATAATAGGTACAAAGGGCAAGGGTTAAAAGTAGTGCAACTGAATTTTAATAGATGTAGAACGGCACACGAAATTATGGAGAAGTATGTGGAAGATAAGGGAATTAATGTAATTATAGGATGTGAACAAAATAAAAAGGTGGCTAACTTTACGGTAGAGGATGATGAGGGGGATTGTTTTGTTCAACTGATTAGTAGAGTAAGGATTGTAAATAGGTTTAGTGGACAGGGGTTTGCGGGTATTGTACTCCCGGATTTAGTGTTGGTGTCGTTGTATTTTTCTCCCAACAAAACTGAGACAAAATTTAATAAATTATTAGAGGATGTAAACGGGTATTTAAGAAAATACAGGAATATGAGGATAGTTATAGGAGGTGACTTGAATGCGAAGACACTGAATTTTGGGTCGCGTGTTGTAAATAGGAGAGGAGAACTGCTGGATAACTGGATGGCTTCGGTTGGATTTGTGGCGTTTAACACCGGGAACACCCCCACTTTTGTTAGAAAAAATGGCACATCCATTGTGGATATTACAATGGGTAATTTCAAAGTCAAGAATGATGTTATGAACTGGAAAGTTGATGAAGAGGAGGAGAATATGTCGGATCACAGGAGTTTAACGTATAATATAAAATGGGGAAAAGATGATGATAGGAGAAACGCAACGGAATGGCATAAGAGATGGATGCTGACAAAGGGCAACGAGGAGGTGTTTGAAGAGGGAATACCGGACCTTTTTGGTGAATATAACGAAGATACGGTTGAAGAAGTTATGGCCAAGATTATGGAATACTGTGAGGGAAAGTTAAAAAGAAAAACTGACAGCAAACCGCCAAGCTACTGGTGGAATGAGAAGATAAGGGATAAAAGGAGTGAATGTTTATATGCGAGAAGGAAGCTAAGCAGGGTAAATCTGAAAACGCATGGAAGTGGCTATTCAGATGTAATGAGGCAGGAATATAAGGAAAGGAAAAAAGAGTTAAAAAGAGAGATATTCAAAAGCAAAGCCGGAAAGTGGAAGGAGTTGTGTGAGGAATTGGAAAACGATGTGTGGGGTAAAGCCTACCAGATCGTGGCTAGGAAAATGAAGATGGGACCGTATAAAACCAACTCTAGTCAGACAATCAAAGAGCAAATACAGTTGTTATTCCCCAATAAAGGAAAGGTTGTTTTCAAAAAAACAGATGTAAATCGAGAGGACATACCTAAGATTACTGAAAAGGAGTTAGTATTGGCCATCCGTACTATGAATAAAAAGAAGGCTCCTGGTCCGCACGGCATCACGTTGGACGTTCTGGGCAGGATATTAGGGAGTCACATCAGTTTCTTCCTAAAGTTATTTAATACTTACCTTGGAAAATGTGAATTCCCGGCGGTTTGGAAGAGGGCAAAGTTGATATTGTTGGAGAAACCTAGAATAAACAAAAGTGACGGGATTAAATACAGACCAATATGTTTAATTGACATGGCGGGTAAATTATTTGAAAAAATTTTTGCTGCCAGAATAACGAATGATATGGACAGAATTGGGTGTCTATCTGATGTACAGTATGGATTTAGGAAAAATATGTCAACAATAGATGCCATTGAAAAAGTTAAGGACATAATTAAGGAAACGAAAGGATTGTGCAAAAAAGGGACAACTGGGCAATGGTGTGCATAGATGTGAAGAATGCGTTTAATTCTGCACCATGGGACGGCATAGTCGGAGAAATGGAAAGATATGGTTTTAACCCGTACCTTATAAATATGATCAAATCTTATTTGGGAGATAGAACGGTGATAGCGGAGGACGGGACGACCTTCAATATGAGTTGTGGAGTGCCGCAAGGGTCAGTGCTGGGTCCGTTATTATGGAACATATTCTATAATAAAGTTTTAGAGACTAAGGTACCTAGATGGGTGAGGATGGTTGCTTATGCGGATGACCTGTCGATCCTGGTCAAGGGCAAGGGAAGTGAAAATCTAAGTAAGAGAGCTCAAAATGCGGCGTGTAAGATTATAGGTGTCATAGAGAAAATGGGACTGGAGGTAGCCATAAACAAGACTGAGTTGCTGGTGCTAGACGGGAGAAGAAAAATTAGAAGACTAAATATTATGATAGATGGTGAGATAATAAAGAGTGTAGACCAAGTAAAACTGCTAGGGGTGCACTTTGGGAGAAATTTGAGTTTTGGTACCCATATATTGAAAACGGCGGAGAAGGTATGTAACTGCACGAACGCTCTCATGCGCATCATGCCCAGGAAGGGGGGGTGTTCGGTGGTTAAACGGAGGACAATTGCCACGGCTGCTATCTCCACGATACTATATGGAGCTCCAGTGTGGGGACACGAGCTAGAGAAAAAAACGTATTTATCTAAACTGGAACATCTGAACAGGAGGTTGTCGATAGGCATAATTCAGGCCTACCGCACGACATCGACAACGGTAGCAACAGTAATGGCGGGTATGCCCCCCATTGACCTGCTGGTTGAGGAAAGGACGGAAACGTACAAGAAAGGGAAGGAGTTTGGGCACGAAGCAAGGTCCAAATTGTACCAAAAATGGCAAGACAGATGGGATAAGTATGAAGGACACGCTAAAATATTCATTCGGGACGTGGAGGCATGGTCCAAGAGAAAATTTGGTAACCTAACCTATTACAGTACGCAAGCGATTACAGGACACGGAACGTTTTCGTCATACTTGAAAAGAATAAAGAGGACCGAGGACGATGAATGCTGGTTCTGTAATGATACGGATACACCGGGCCACACGGTGTTTGACTGCCATAGGTTTAGCGACATAAGGGGAAAAGCAGCAACAAAGTGCGAAGTCGCTAGGATTTATAGAACAAACATAGCGGACGTAATGATGAAAAACGAGGGCAATTGGAAGGCTGTTAGAGAAATGCTGGAAGAAATCATGTCAGTAAAGGATGACGAAGAAAGGAAAAGGGAGGATGCGAAGGAAGTCGGCCCGGTGCAATTGACGGGGTCCGAAGGAGGTGGTTTGCAATAGGTCATTGCAAACCTGGCCACCCCCCCCCTGAAGTAATGCTCAGCGGCGGTCCCGGGGGGGACTCAGGGTGAAGAGGGGAGGGTTTTTTTAGTGGGTAGGCGCCCTACTATGGGGCGAATCCCACATAACCCGGCCGCCAGTCCACTAGGCCGGGTACTTTTTGAAGGTTTTTCCCTCCTCTATGGAAAAAAAAAAAAAAAGGTTAGTTCAGGTTAGTTCAGGTTAGTTCAGGTTCCCGAACCGGTTGACGCGAAGAAGGAAGAGGACGGGGGGTCAAAGAACTCACCGACCACCGGCTCCCCTAAGTCGCTGGCAACCGCTGACGACAGGGGAAGTGGGGGAAAGAGGAGGAAGGGGAGACCGAGGAAGGAGGACTAGGTGAGACACGGGTGAGTGGGTGTGAGCGAGCGTGCGTACGTGTGAGTGTGTGCGGAGTGCTAGGATCCAATGGCGGCGAACAGAGAACTACGGTGCCTACAGATCAACCTGGACAGGGGACGTCTCGCGATGGACCTCATGTTCCAGGTGATCAGGGAAAGGAACGTCGACGTGGTGCTCGGTCAAGAGCCCTGCCTGGCCGAAGGGAACTTAGTACGGGACAGAGGCGACGACGCCTTCATCTGGCTAGCGCCGGGTGTCAGGGTGAAATCGCTTCACCGTGACCGGGGGTTCGTGGCTGCGGAGCTGGACGGGATCACTCTCGTCTCCGCGTACTTCTCGCCGAATCGGAGCACCGACGATTTCACGTCGTGGCTCGATCGGCTGGGGGGTTACGTCAGGGGACGCGATAGCAGGAGGGTCCTCATCGCCGGGGACCTGAACGCAAAGAGTGCGAGGTTCGGTTCTGCGGTGGCGAATGCCTACGGACGGGTCCTGGAGGAGTTCCTGGACGCGGCAGAGCTCGTTCCCATCAACGTCGGGAACGAGTGGACGTTCGGAAACAGGATAGGTAGGTCGCTGATCGACGTGACCATTGCGGGAACGTTTGTGAGTGATTGGGTGCAAGAATGGCGAGTCGAGGTGGGAATGGAGAGTGGTAGTGGCCACAGATACATCTCCTATCGCGTCAAGCGAGAAGGGATGGCATCTGGGAGCGAAGAAGTGAGAGTGAGAAAAGGTGGATGGATGACGAGCGCGAAGGGTCTGGAAAAAATGAGCCGGTACGTGAAGGAGCGAGACGGTCTGGGGATCGTGGAAACTCCCGAAGAAATAGTTCGGGAGATAAGCGATGCCTGTGACGAATGCATGAGGAAGCGTGACAGTGGGAACGGGAGAACGAAACGAGCGGTGTACTGGTGGAGCGAAGAAATTGCAGAACGAAGGAAAGCGTGCATCAGAGCGAGAAGACGATGGACGAGAGCGCGAGGAAGGGGGAATGAGATCGTTACGAGTGCAGAGGCCGAATACAAGAGAGAGCGCAAGGCCCTCAAGGAGTCCGTAAGGGACGCCAAGAGGGACGAGTGGAAGAAAGTGTGTGCCGAGCTGGAGACGGACGTCTGGGGACTCGGTTACAAAATAGTGACCGGGAAACTTGGCCGCTTTAAAAACGGTCCCTTGCCAGAAGCAGAGATGCGGAAGCAAGTGGACGCGCTGTTCCCGGAGAAGCCGCGGGTAACGTGGGAAAAGGTACAGGTGGGGCCGGATGACGTGCCTCGAGTTACGACTGAGGAGATCCGACAGGCCGTCGGGAGTCTCAAGAGCCGCAAGGCTCCGGGACTGGACGGGTTAACGAACGAGGTCTTGAAACTATATCTTGGGGCAGTGCCCCAGGGTATGGCAAGTTGCGTAAATCGCATCTTGACCTCGGGCGAGTACCCTAAAGTCTGGAAGAGGACTCGACTGGTGCTGGTGGAGAAACCGAAGCGTGACCCGGGGGCAGAGGTCTCGTACCGACCCATATGCCTGGTGGACGGACTCGGGAAAGTGGCGGAAAAGGTGGTCAAGACCAGATTGCTGGAAGAAGCGAAGGCTTTGCGTATGGTGAGTGAGAGTCAGTATGGGTTCGCCAAGGGCAAGAGCACTCTTGACGCCATGCAGGCCGTCATGCGGATAGTCGAGGGGATCAGGGGAAAAAGTTACACGCACGCGGGCTTCTGCGTCATGGTAACAATAGATGTTAAGAACGCCTTCAATACGGCGCCTTGGGATCTTATCGTCGACGTGATGAGAAGAGCCAAGGTGAGCGGGTACCTCTTGAACGTAGTTCAGTCGTACCTGCAAGATCGGTTTTTGGTGTTACCTGACGGGGAAGTTCGAGAGATGTCGTGTGGCGTTCCTCAAGGGTCCGTCCTGGGCCCCGTCTTGTGGAACCTCTACTGCGACGGGATACTGACCGTCGAGTATCCGCGAGGAGTCACTCCGGTGGCTTACGCGGACGACTTGGCGTTGGTGGTCTCGGCGAAGGACGGGGTAACCCTAGAGGCGAGGACCAGGTGGGCCATGGAACTGGTCGCCGACACGTTCGAGCGCATGGGGCTTAGCATGGCTACGGAAAAAACCGAAGTGGTGCTGTTGGCCGGGCGAAGGAAAATAAGAAGCATGAGTCTGAGAGTGGACGACGTCTCGTACGAGACGAAGGAGTGCTTGAAGTACCTAGGGGTGTGGTTCGGCAGAAATGCTCGCTTCGGTGAGCACGTACGTCGGACCGCCGAAAAGGTAGGGAAAGTGATTGGGAAGCTCGAAGGCATTCTGCCTAGAGCGAGTGGATTAGCGTATGAAAGGAGGAGGTTGATGGTGATGGCGGCATCCTCGGTCATGCTGTACGCGGCTCCGGTCTGGCGAACAGAACTGGAGTACGGAAGGTACGCGGCCATACTGGAGAGAGCGAATCGTCTGCTCGCGCTCCGGGTGGCTAGCGCCTACAGGACGGCACCGACCGACGCGGTGCTGGCATTGGCCAAAATACCTCCAGTGAAAATCAGAGTGAAGGAAAGAAGTATGATGTGGGAAGGGGGAAAAAGTGGAGCGAAGGAATGGGCAATGAACGAGTGGGAGCGGGAATGGGAGAAGTACGAGGGTTGGATAAAGACCTTCGTACCCCGGATCCGCGACTGGTACGAGTGCGAATGGACGAAGAGCGGGTACATGTTGGCTCAGGTTTTCACCGGACACGGCGTGTTCGGGAAATACCTGAAGCGGATACGAGTGGAGAGAAGTAGTGAATGTTGGTTTTGTAACGAAAGAGAGGACACACCGGAGCACACGCTGTGGATGTGTCCGGAGTGGGAGGGCTATCGCGCCGAGGCAAGGGCGGGGGGACTCGACCTGAACCGAAGCACGATAGGGAACGAGCTGGTGGAAAGTAAGAGCAAGTGGGTAGCGTTTGAGGGCCTGATAGAGAAGATCTTGAGGGCCAAGATTGCAAAAGAGAACGAAAGAAAGAAGAGTGGGGTGCGGAACCGTGTCCGTACCTAGTCCGAGGGAGCGAGGAAGCCCTGAAGTAATACCGAAAGGTAGTCCCGGGGCAGAAGAGGGGAGGTGGGTTTAGTGGGTAGGCGGGCGACGTAATGGTCGGTCGAATCCCACACTACCCGGTCGTGGACCAGGCCGGGTGTCTTAAGAAGATTCCCCCTCCTCGGAAAAAAAAAAAAAAAAAAAAAAAAAAAAAAAAAAAAAAAAAAAAAAAAGGTTAGTTCAGGTTGTTGTTGTCTCTTCGGTAGTATAGTGGTCAGTATCCCCGCCTGTCACGCGGGAGACCCGGGTTCGATTCCCGGCCGGAGAGCACCACCCTCCCTCCCCGAAGTAATGCCTAGCGGCGGTTCCGGGGAGATCCAGGGTGAAGAGAGGAGGGTTTTAGTGGGTAGGCGTTCCATTCAGGGACGAATCCCACATAACCCGGTCGCTCGAACATCGGACCGGGTACCTTTCGAAGGTTTCCCTCCTCTATAAAAAAAAAAAAAAAAAAAAAAAAAAAAAAAAAAAAAAAAAAAGGGTAGTTCAGGTTAAGTCGGTTCATTAGCCCCTAGTGACCGTGTGTGAACGTTTGTAAATCTGTGGCGTTAGATTTGTGCCATTGGGAGAAACTGCAAGAAGTGAAGTCCATTGTGGCGTTGGGTGACAACCTGGACAAAAACCGCTGCTAGCGGCTTGAAGGGTGAGTCAACCCGATTAGCTTCACAGCTAGATAGGACTCTTAAAGACTGTAATTAGGACGCTTTTAAGCCTTTAAGTAAAATTAGGACAGTGACATTTATTGTGACATCTTGCCTCATAGACATTAAGGACACTCAGGTGTACAGGTGCACAGGTAAACAGGTGCACGTGTGAGCAGGTGCAAAGGTGCACAGGTGTACAGGTGAACAGGTGTACAGGTGCACAGGTGCACAGGTGGGCAGGTGTACAGGTGTACAGGTGCACAGGTGAGCAGGTGTACAGGTGTACAGGTATACAGGTGTACAGGTGCACAGGTAAACAAGTTCACGAGTGAGCAGGTGATGGAAAGAAAAATGATGGAAAAATTAAAGCTTACTTTAAAAAGCATGCATGAAATTATCGAGATAACTTCGAGACATGTACTGCGAAACATAAATACGAAGAAGGAAATCAAAGATGGCATTACTGCTCTAAAAAGGAAATCTAATACCATAAATAATGAAGAGATTTGGTCTTTGATAGAGACTATAGGCAGTAAGATTGATCAAAAGGATCAAAATACTCAGACTCTACCACCTGAAAGTATCCAAAAGTCTTTGAACACCGTGGGCACCCAGACTATAACCTCATCGGAAAAAGATCTTGCTAAAATTCAAAAAATAGATGAGATATTAGACGGTGATGGGGATATTGAACAAATAAACGAACTAATTAAAATTGATTGGCCGAGTCAATGTTATACAAGAACATCTACGGAAAAGGGCAGCATTTTGGAGCAAGAGGATCGGGACATAGTTATTATCTGCGATACTGATGAAGAAAATAGCAAATTGTTACAAGAACTTTGTGAGGTCAACAATCGGCTGGCTAGACTGGTAAAAAGCGGAAATATGATCCCTAATAAATTATATATATTAAAGCAACATGATATACTTACTAGTGAAGAGGATGAAGCTGTAAGGGACGTCCGTCGACACATCTTCTTGACTAAAGTAGATCCTGAAAAGAAAGGAGAAAGCAAAATTAAAGATGTCATGGAAGTATTAAAGAAAATAAAAAGGAAAACTAGGGAATTTGGATGTAGAAAATTGGCTTTTGCTACAACATCTGCCAATACTACCGTAGGTATTAGAAGGATATTGGAATTCAGCTATAAGGAAGACAGGGAGGAGGATCTCTGCATGTATGGAGTCCCCACCAGAAAAAAGCGATTGGAAAAGCCGCTAGAGAAGAATAATCGCATGCAGGAGGACGAAGCAACTGCTATAGCCGTGACAGAGCCAGCATGGAATGTAGTCGGAGGAAGGAAAGTCCTGGATACCATTAGGATTAAACTACAGGAGGACCAAAAAGGAAATTATGCCACGGTAGTAAGAAATTTAAAAAAGCAAATAAATGTAGATGAAATGGGAATTAAAGTTAAAAACCTAAAGGTGACTAAGGATGGCTTGATTAATGTAGGATTTGCAGGGAAAGAGGAGGATAGGACAAAATTCCTAGAAAAAATCAGGGAAAATGTCAAAGAAGTGGGAGTAAGTGAGCTTGTATCTCGGGTAAACACTATTTTCATAAAAGACCTGGATGAAATGGTGGAGAAGCAGGAAGTGACTTTGGCGATTGAAGAAGTCTGTGGTCCAATCCAAGATCTGAAAATAGGTGTAGCTAGGAGGGCTAATAGAGGAGGACAGAAGCATGCATTTGTGAGACTTCCAATTGAACATGCTGAAAAATTAATTAAATGTGGACATATAAGGATTGGATGGTCCAAATGTAAAATAGAGTTGGCTGATGCACCTATTAGATGCTATAAATGCTGTAGGTACGGGCATAATGCGGCCAAATGTCAAATTAAAGAAAGTATGGAAGGCATATGTCTCAATTGCTGTGAGGAAGGACATATTGCACGCGAGTGCAAGAACCCCTCGAAGTGCTATGCATGTACTGAAAACAGAGGACATAGGGCGCAAAGTATGGAGTGCCCCAAATATAAAACTGCAGTGGCGGATTGGAGGAGGACCACGAGATCGTCGACGTCTAAATTTTAAACAATGGCTCATGACCGTAAACGTACTAATTTTCAAACGTTTGGAAATCACACTTTGTCAGTGTTGCAACTAAATTTTAATAGATGCAAGGCTGCCCACGATTTAGTCGATAAGGTGATTAACGAACAAGGAATTGACGTCATTATTGGCTGTGAACCAAATGGCAAAGTAGACAATTTCGATATTGTTGATGTAAATAATGATTGTTTCCTTAGGCTAATTAATTTTAAGAACGTATCTCGTAAGTTTGCCGGAGATGGCTTTGTTTTTATTGAGCTAGAAAAATTAGTTATTTTTTCTTGCTACTTTTCCCCAAACGAATTGGACTCAAAATTTATTGTTTTATTGGACAATTTGTCCCTATATCTCCGCAAATATAGGAACAAGAAGATCGTTCTCGGGGGGGACCTAAATGCCAAAACTCCAGTGTTTGGCTCAGATATAACAAACAGCAGGGGTGTACTGCTCGAAAATTGGATGTCTGAACATAATTTGTTGGCCTTCAATATTGGAAAAGAACCCACGTTCGTCAGGAAAACTGGGAAATCTCTAATCGACATTACTTTCGGGAACGATAGGGTGTCTGGAGAAATTATAAACTGGAGAGTGGACAATGAGGAGGAGAATTTGAGCGATCACAGAACCGTGAGGTTCTGCATTCGGATGTGTAATGAAAAAAGAAAGGAATTTTCAATAAGACAGAAAAGTGTTTTCAAAAGATGGCAGATAACACCTACAAATAATACAGGTTTCGAACGAGAGTTGCCAGAACTTTTCCAGGAATACCAAGGACAACATGAAAAAGAGATCATTGATAAAATAACTAGTTTCTGTGATAGACACTTAAAAATCAGAAAGTTTACCAGACCTCCTGTATACTGGTGGAATGATAAAATTAAAGAAAAAAGAGACAGATGTATTGTAGCACGCAGACATCTGTCCAGAGCTAAATCACGAAATTCCTCAGATAACATGGTATTGAGCAGTCTCAGGGATACATACAAACGTAGGAAGAAGGAACTCAAGGAAGAAATATGGAGAAGCAAAAAGGAAAAGTGGAAGGACCTATGCGAGGAACTAAACGAAAATATATGGGGTAAAGCTTATAAAATTGTAGTTAAAAAATTCAAAATAGGTGCTTTTAACTTACCGTCTTATGAAATAATCAGGGAGCAGATTAAAGCTCTATTCCCGAATAAATCTGAAATTGTTTGGAGCAGGACACCTGTACCGATAAGAGAAATTGAAAAAATTACAGAAATGGAATTTGACAAGATTCTGAAAGAAGTCAAAATGAAGAAGGCGCCCGGTCCGGATGGAATAACTGGGGAGATATTTATTAAAATAGCTAAACAGCATAAACAATTCTTATTAAGTTTTTATAATAAACTTTTTATAGAAGCTACCTTCCCCAAAATCTGGAAATCTGCAAAGTTAGTCTTGATAGAGAAACCTAAAAAGGATAAAAAAGATCCTGTCAAATATAGACCTATATGTTTGATAGATACATTTGGTAAGATCTATGAAAAAATTATATGTAATAGATTAAACGATGAAATAGAAAGGAAACTTACCTTGTCGATGCAGCAATTCGGCTTTCGTAAAGGAAAATCCACGGTTGATGCTATGCTGAAGGTGAAGGCGACGATAGAAGAGATCAAATTGAAGTGTGTTAAAAATCAAGACTTTTGTGCGATGGTCTGTTTGGACGTCGCAAACGCATTTAATACTGTTCCTTGGGATGGGATCGTTGAAACCCTGAAAAGAAAAAAGATTAATACTCACCTGATAAATCTGATCTGTTCTTATCTAGAGGACAGAAAAATTGTAGTTGAAGGATCCGAAATTCAATCTTTTCCTATAAGTTGTGGTGTTCCGCAGGGATCTGTGCTTGGCCCGACCCTGTGGAACATATACTATAATCAAATACTGGAGATGAACATGTTGCCGGGAGTCATGCTGATTGCCTATGCCGATGACTTATCGATCGTCGTGAAAGCAAAAAGTCGTGCGATTCTGGAAGATAAAATCACTAAGACTGTCAACAGGGTGATAGTGAAACTAGAAGAAATGGGACTTACCGTGGCTAAACAAAAAACTGAAATGGTTATGCTCTCTGGAAGAAGGAAATTAAGAAACTTTTCTTTTAAATTAGATAAGGAAATTGTACATAGTAGAGAGTATGTCAAACTTTTGGGTGTGTACTTTGGGAGGGACACCAAATTTGGTACCCATGTACATAAGATAGCTGAAAAAGTAAGTGGTGTTGTTAATTCTTTAAATAGGATTATGCCAAGAATAAGAGGATGCTCTTCGGAAAAGAGGAAAACTTTGGCCACAGTTGGTATATCTATGATTCTATATGCTGCCCCGGTCTGGGGACATATAGTGGATAGAAAGGTCCATCTTAATAAATTTGAAAGAATTAACAGGAGACTTTCGATCGCTATCGTGAGTGGATATAGAACCATATCCATGATGGCGGCCCAGATGCTAGCTGGTATGGCCCCAATAGATCTTTTAATTAAAGAAAGAATTTTAATACACAATGGTGACGATGACGCCAGAGCTTCAGCCAGAATGGACATGATGCGTGAGTGGCAACAAAGATGGAACAACTATGAGGGACATGCTAAAATTTTTATAAAGGACGTTGAAGCGTGGACAAACAGAAAATATGGCACGCTTAATTATTACAGCACCCAAGCCCTAAGTGGGCATGGAGTCTTTGGGTCCTACCTGAAGAGAATAGGTAAATCTGATACGGATTCATGCTGGTTTTGCAATGAGCCTGACACTCCAGTCCACACAATATTCCTATGTAGGAATTTTGACTCACTTAGAGCACACGCGGAAGTTGAATGCGGTGAATCAATTAGCTTAATAAACGTTGCGAGTCTTTTATTAAAAAATGAAAATTGTTGGAACTCTATAATGAACATGATGGAAAAAATTATGATTGCAAAAAGTTTGCATGAAAGGATACTCCAAGGCCCCCTTGAGGAAGAGACGTAAACGGTGAAATATCTTCCAACAGCCCCCGTTTGAAGGAATGCTTTGTCGGCGATGCCAAATGGGAAACATGGCTGGAAGAGAGGGGAGGTTTTTAGTGGGTAGGCGCCCTCCCTTCAGGGGGGTGAATCCCACATAACCCGGCCACCAGACCACCAGGCCGGGTACCTATGAAGGTTTTCCTTCCCTATATAAAAAAAAAAAAAAAAAAAAAAAAAAAAAAAAGGTTAGTTCAGGTTAGTTCAGGTTAGTTCAGGTTAGTTCAGGTTAGTTCAGGTTAGTTCAGGTTAGTTCAGGTTAGTTCAGGTTAGTTCAGGTTAGTTCAGGTTAGTTCAGGTTAGTTCAGGTTAGTTCAGGTTAGTTCAGGTTAGTTCAGGTTAGTTCAGGTTAGTTCAGGTTAGTTCAGGTTAGTTCAGGTTAGTTCAGGTTAGTTCAGGTTAGTTCAGGTTAGTTCAGGTTAGTTCAGGTTAGTTCAGGTTAGTTCAGGTTAGTTCAGGTTAGTTCAGGTTGGCGGACGCTCGTAGAGGTCGGACGTGTGTAAATGTGCTCTCGCAGTTTCGAGGCCTTTCAGTGGTTATGCTGGTTTTATGTGCCAAATTTATTTTGTATGTGCGTTCCAATAAGTTGGTGAAGTAGTGTGGCGTGCTTGGTGACTTGTGGGGCCCAAATTTTTTGGGACCGCAGGAGCTCGCAACCCTTTACGGGACTTTAGGCGGACGTGCGGACTCGTGGAGACTGAGTGTGGACGCTTCTGGACACTCGGTGAGTGGCAGTGAGTGTAGAGACAAGGGGAGGAAAGCCCTGGGGGCTCCTTTGGAGTCCCAATAGTTAAGTCTGGGGTAGATTTCAGATTTTTAGTGTGCTGTGTAAACGGCAAAGCCCGACTCACACCATAGTAGTAGATAAAAACCTTTTTTGTGGGTTGGTATTTGTGTGCCTTTTGCCTGCTTGGGTTTGATATTTATCTCTAGGTCGATATTTTGTACAAATTTAGGCGTGTGTAGGTACGATTTATTTCAAGCCTATTGTTAAGATATTCTAGGGTCAGACCCCCTTTACCCCGAAACATGGCCGAGGGGGGTTCAGGTGGGCGAACCAGGCCGCGCTTAACGTTAGCTCGGTCTGTTTCATGGTGTAACGCGGCGGAGATGGATACGGGGACTGATTCCTCCGTAGCTTCATGCGAGGGTACGAGGGTGAGTGCGTGTGGGGGTGATTCCAGAGAGGCCTCCCTCAAGAAGAGGAAGCGATCAGAATCGATCCGTTCGGTCGTCATCAGCAGCTCTAGCGAGGACGAGGGGGAGATAGTGGAAGCGAAGAAACTCCACCTGAGGAGGCTCAAACGGGCCATGAAAAGTATGGAGAAAATTATCAGGGACATTGGGCGATGTGTTGACCAGAATGTGAACACGAAAAGGGAGATCAAGGAGGGAGTGGCGGCGCTCAAGGAGAAGGCGTCCTATCTGGTGGCTCCGGAGACGTGGGACTTAATGAGGACCATTAAAATCGGGTCGAATACGAGGGATACCGGGAGTCAAACCATGGCCGAGGTACGCAAAGGGGCTGGTGTTTCCATGTCCACCCAGACGGAGGAAATCACGACGCCTGAGGAGGCGGAAAAGGAGCGGGCTATACAGGACTTGATGGACCGGGGACCGGACATCAAGGCCGTGCACGAGCTGGTGACGATGAGATGGCCACTGACGGCCTACAAGCGGACCCAGGCCAAAAAAGGGAGCGTCTTCGAACAAGAGGACTCGGATTTGGTGGTGCTGGTCGATGCCAAATACGAAGATAGCAGGTTCCTACAGGAGCTGGGGGAGTCCAGTTTCCAGCTGGCCAAACTCCTGAAAGGAGACAAGCTAGAAACCGGGAAGTTATACACGGTGAGACAGCGGGACAGTCTCGTTAGGGAAGGGGACGAGGACAACGTGAAGGACGTGGACAGATACGTTTACGTGGTCGGGATCGACTCTGAAGCTACGGGGGAGAAAAAGACTCAAGACGTGCTGGACGCCCTGAACAAGGTAAGGGTAACAACTAGTTCCAGGGGTAGATCTAGGCTCGCGTTCGCCACGACCAAGGCCGGGACAACTGTGGGGGTCAGACGGGTCCTCGAATTCCTGTATAGAAAGGACGGGGATGCGGACCTGGGTATCTACGGGGTTCCTACGAGGCGTGGGCGTATGGAGAGACTGATGAAGGACGGTGGTGCGGACGTAGGGCAAGTGACGCGAGCGGGTGCGGCTGAAGAACCTTGGCGGTCTTCGGTATCAAGGAAAAGGACAGAGACAATTAAAATTAAGTTACAGGAGGGACACAAGAAGAACTACGCGAACATAGTGAAGGAGCTCAAGAAGGGAATAAATGTGGAGGACATAGGGGTGAAGATTAAGAGTCTCCGCACCACCCAGGACGGCTGCATTCAGGTGGGCTTTTCGGGAGGACAGGAGGAACAGGGTAAATTCCTTGAAAGAATCAAGGAGAAAATCTCGCCGAACCTGGGTGAGACAGAACTGGTGGTGCAGTCCCACACGGTGTTCGTGAAAGACCTGGACGAGCTAGTGGAGGAACAGGAAGTGGTGGACGCCATAGTGGACGTGTGCGGAACGGTGCCGGACATCAAGATAGGCCTGGCCAAAAAGGGAAACCGGGTGGGGTTGAAGCACGCCTTCGTGAGGCTGCCTCGGGACTCCGCCATTAAACTCTTAAGGGCGGGACGCATCAGAATTGGGTGGTCTAGGTGCAGGGTCGAGGAGGCCGATGCGCCTCTTAGGTGCTACAATTGCAGTCGATACGGACATAACGCTTCCAGGTGCACCGTCAAGGAAACCATGGAAGGAAAATGCCTTAACTGTGGAGACCGGGGACACCTCGCGAAGGAGTGCAGAAGCCCCCCCAAATGTTACGTGTGCAAGGACAATAGGGATCACAAAGCACAGAGCCTGGCCTGCCCTGCATACAAAGCGGCCGTGACCGAGTGGAGGAGGACTGCAAGGACAGTAGCTAGTCGATAAGAGATGTATTGTACACCTAATTTTAAGTCTTTAGGTAAGAGGAAGTCGCTGAACGTTCTGCAACTGAATTTTAACAGGTGCAGGGCGGCTCACGACTTGGCGGAGCGGTTGGCACGAGATCAGAACCTGGATATGATTGTCGGCAGCGAACCGAATCCGAAAATTGTTGATTGTTTAGATTTAGTGGATTCAAATAAAGATTGCTTCCTTAGGTTGTACCACTTAGATAAGATAGTTCGTAAGTTCGTAGGTAAGGGTTTTGTATACGTGGTATTGCCTACACACGCAGTTTTTTCAGTGTATTTTTCGCCGAACGGCACAGATGTTAACTTTCAATTGTTGTTGGACGATATCACTGTTCAGTTGAATCGTCTGAAATCAATAAAGGTGGTTATAGGGGGTGATTTTAACGCCAAGACTCCGCTGTGCGGATCCAACACCGCGAACTCCAGAGGCGCGATTTTAGAAATTTGGATCGCTGCCAACAACTTGGTAGTGATGAACAAGGGTAACGAACCCACCTACGTAAGAAAGACCGGAACGTCGATAATAGACGTCACACTCGGGAGTTCGTCGGCTGCAAGGGACGTGGAGAACTGGCGTGTGGACGGGGAAAGCGAGAACCTGAGTGACCACAGGTCAATAAGGTACGTCATCCGGCACAGGGGCAATGACAGGGGCAACGTCGCGTCACAACGGAACGGAGTGCGACCGGACGTGCACAAACACAGGTATAAGTTAACGCCGCGTAACACGGACAGATTCGAACGAAATCTTCCGCGAATGTTCAACGATCTCCCCCGCGACGTCGGGGGCGAAGGCATCATGAAAAGGATGCAATCAATGTGCGAGCGATACCTGTGTTCCGGGGTGCAGGGTCGGACTCCGGTCTACTGGTGGACCGATGAAATACGAGCGATACGCGAGGACTGCGTCCTGGCAAGGAGAAACCTAACCAGGATGCGTGCGAGAGGGGAGGGCGCGATCAGGGGAGATCAGGAAACACTCTGCGAGGCTTACAAAACCCGGAAGAAGGAGCTCAAGCGGGCAATAAGAGCTAGTAAGACTCGCAAGTGGAGGGAGCTTTGCGCCGAACTTGAGGACGATGTGTGGGGTAAAGCCTATCGCATCGCCGTCAAGAAACTCGGAATGGGAACCTTCAGGGTGTTATCCGAGGAAGAGGTGGTCGGTCAAATCGCGGCGCTGTTTCCCACAAGGCCGCCCGTGGTCTGGGATTCAGGGGGCGACGACGAAACCGGTGCCAGGGATCGGGGGGCTGCGAGACGCCCTCCTCTCCCTCCCCCGATAACAGGGGTCGAACTCGAGTGTGCTCTGAGGGGGTTGAAGCGCAAAAAGGCTCCCGGGCCGGACGGTGTAACGGTGGAAATATTCGCCAGGATAGCGGCGCACCACTGCGAGGTGTTGCGCCGGATGTACGACGAGTACGCGAGGCGGGGAATTTTTCCCGCGATGTGGAAGAGGGCCAGGCTCGTTCTTCTGGAAAAGCCTCGGTCGAGCCCGGGGGAGGTTGTTAAATACAGGCCGATCTGCCTGATCGACGTCGCAGGTAAAGTATTCGAGAAAATACTGTGCGCGAGATTGAACGACGAGCTAGCGCAGCGAGAAGCTCTTTCGGATAGCCAATACGGCTTTCGGAGGGGCAGATCCGCGATAGACGCTCTATCAAAAGTAAAAGAAATCTCGGAGCTCGTCGGAGCTCAGGGATACAAGAGGAGAGAATTCTGCGTGATGGTTTGCCTCGACGTGGCTAATGCATTTAACAGCGCCCCCTGGGACGGCATCGTACGGGCCCTACAGGGCAAAGGCGTGAGTGAGTATTTGATAGGACTCGTCAAGTCCTATCTGAGTGAAAGACGTATCCTGGTGACGAACTACGACAACCTCGAGTTCTCCACGACCTGCGGCGTTCCACAGGGGTCCGTATTGGGTCCCGTACTATGGAACGTCTACTACGACGAGGTGCTCGCAACCCCGGTTCCTCCCGGCGTCGACTTAATCGCCTACGCCGATGATCTGTCAATAGTAGTAAGAGCGAAGAATCGGACCTCGTTAGAGGAAAAAACCGGCGTTGTGGTCAATGCGATAATACGCAAACTGACGGACATGGGTCTCGCCGTGGCCGACCACAAGACGGAGATGGTTCTCATATCCGGAAGGCGGAAAGTGCGGCATCTCGCCGTCCGACTGGAAGGACGCGGCGGAGCGAGGGGAACGGACGTCGTTAGCACCGCGTCGACTAGGTTACTGGGTGTGCACGTGGGCAAAGACCTAAACTTCGGAGCTCACGTGCAATATGTGTGTGACAAAGTGAGTCGGGTGGTGAATGGGCTGGGCCGGGTCATGCCCAGGATCGGGGGTTGTTCTGCCGCCAAAAGGCGGACCCTGGCGGCGGTCGGAATGTCCACGGTCCTGTACGCTGCACCGGTCTGGGGCGAGGCCATCGTTTCCAGGCAGGTACATCTCGCCAAACTTGAGAGGGTCAACAGGCGACTGGCCATCCTGGTCACATGTGCATATCGGACAGTGTCATTAATCGCGGCGCAGGCATTGGCCGGGATGCCACCGGTCGACCTACTGATTCTAGAACGATGCGAAATCCACGGTCAAGATCCCCGGGAAAAAGTGACGGCGAGACAACGCCTCCTGGAAAGGTGGCAACAACGGTGGGACAACTACAACGGGCACACCAAGGTGTTCGTCAAAAATGTGAAGTGGTGGACAACACGACAGTGGGGACACTTGGGATATTATGGTACCCAAGCACTAACCGGTCACGGAGCGTTTGGGAGCTATCTCAAGCGCATCGGGAAGAGAACTACAGCCGATTGTGACTATTGTGCGGGAGGGACGGACGATCCGAACCACGCAATTTTCGTGTGTCCCAAATTCACGGACATACGAACACGCGTCGCGGCCACATGCGGAGTGGCAACATTTAGTGCGGACAACGTGGCAGACCTATTGGCCCACAGTGAAAAGTCGTGGAACGCTACAATGAGCGCCCTCGAACTGATAATGCGGACAAAATGCACGGACGAACTCAAGGGGTAGCGAAGTGCGTGTGATCGTGCTCGGGGTACAAAAGGCGGACGTCCGCGACCGCGAGTGCCACACGGAGGATAGCGCCGCACAGTGCCAATTTTCTCCTCGTCCCCCTACTCGAAGTAATGCCCACGTTGGCGGTTCCGGGGGGGGTATTAAAAGGTGGCGGGGAGAGGGGGGGGTTTTTAGTGGGTAGGCGTTCATCCCGTGTCCCTCGTCACGGGTGGATGAATCCCACATAACCCGGTCGAGAGTCCAACAGGCCGGGTATCTTTCGAAGATTTTCCCCTCCTTTAAAAAAAAAAAAAAAAAAAAAAAAAAAAGGTTAGTTCAGGTTAGTTCAGGTTAGTTCAGGTTAGTTCAGGTTAGTTCAGGTTAGTTCAGGTTAGTTCAGGTTAGTTCAGGTTAGTTCAGGTTAGTTCAGGTTAGTTCAGGTTAGTTCAGGTTAGTTCAGGTTAGTTCAGGTTAGTTCAGGTTAGTTCAGGTTCCCCCCTGCGGTGTCTCCACCTTGTCGTGGTGGGGGGGCTTCACGTTTCCGACTCTTCTGTCTTCTCCAGTAGGATTCCTGCTGGAGAGGTCAGAGGAGGTGGAGACCGACTAAGAGAGACACAAAAAAGGGCGAAATGAGTAAGCAAAACATTAGAGTACCCCAGGCGGGTGATAGTCCCGCCGTCGGCTCCGACCGGGTGGAAGCCCCGGTGGCCGGCGCTGGCCCCATGGATTCTGGGGGGGGCCAAGTTTGCTCGAGGGTGTTGAGGGTTGAATTGGAGAGATGCATCGGGGAAGAACCATATAAGAAAAAAGAAAGCGTAGAAGTATCTATTCTGATGGAAACAATAGAAAGGGTTAAGGGGTTAATTAAAAATTTAGAAAATAAAATAGAAAAAAGCACTCATAGGGATATCAAAGAAATTTGCAAACAATTAGGAAAACAAAAGAAAGTATTCGAAAGAAATATAATTAAGGACTGGCTAGAAAACAATAAATACGAGAAGGCGGATAAAATGATTAACGATGCTGATGTACAAACAGAAAAAATAGGAACGGTAGAACAAGCAACTCAAACAAATAAAGAAGGGGATATTGAAAGTATAGATGGTATTAATAATTATGAGGATTTTAAAAATATTGTTGAAAATAATTGGCTTGAATCGACTTTTATAAATACGGAAATTAAAATTGGGAATCCATTGAACAGTAAAATGACAACGGTGAAGGTAGTGATGGTTGAGATGGGAGATACTAAGATGGAAAAGGGAGTGCAAGCCGAATATAGAAGAAGGTATCCGGAATTAATGGAATGTGAGGAAGATTTTGTGGTGGTTGAGCAACTTCATAACTTCAAATCTGGGGTGGGGGAGAAACAATTAAGACAGAAAATTATAAGAATTGGACTTACTGATAAGGAGGAAGAACTTTGGGAAAACTTATACAAAATTAAAACAGAAACTGTGGACGACGAGTGGGTGGCAATGCATAGAATTGAGGGGATGAGTGTTGAGAGACTAAGAAAAATAATAGAAGCGGTGTTTAAAAACGGAACAACTCAGGTTATGATCTATACGGACGGACGGGAAGAAGAAGAGATAAATAGAGGAAGAAAAAGGAAAAGTTACGCTCTAGTGGTGGACCGGGTGAGTGGGGAAGACTTGGAGACAACGATGGGTGAAATAAAGAAATCAATAAAATATAAGGGAGCAAACAAGGAAATAAATGGCCTGAGAACAACGAAAGAAGGGAAAATTCTAATGACAATGGGAAGTGATGTAGAATGCGTCAAGGAGATCAAGAGTGCGATAGAGTGGCAGTTGAGGACGAAAGTGAGAGTTATGGGACCTAAAACAAAAAGGGTTGCCATACACATAAGAGGAATGGAGATTACTACAGGGACAAAAGAGGTAAAGCAGGCGATAATGACGAGAGTTATAGGACTGAGTGAGGATGACTTTTCTTTGGGGGACATGAGGGCAAATAAATGGGACACACAGGCGGTGACAGTGGTTATGGGCGAGAAAGTGGCGGATGAATTGATGAAGGACCCATACATCAGAATCGGATATGTGAGATGCAGAATGGAGAAAAGACTGGAGGTGAAAAGGTGTTATAAATGTTGGGGATTTGAGCATGAAGCTAGGGAATGTACAGGGAAGGACAGATCGAGGTGCTGTTTTGTGTGTGGCGAAGAAGGTCATAAGGGACAGGATTGCAAAGGGGAGGACATGTGTGGGATTTGTAATGAAAAGGGACATAGGACAGGAACAGGAAAATGTGAGGCATTTAGAAGGGCTTTGAGAAGGGCTAGAGAAGAGGAAAGAAAGAGACGACTGGCTGCCCCGCCCTTCGGGGGGGTGGGGTAGTCAAGGGAAATACCACCCCCCCCCTGAAGTAATGCTTAGCGGCGGTTCCGGGGGGGAACCAGGGTGAAGAGAGGAGGGTTTTAGTGGGTAGGCGTCCCATTCAGGGACGAATCCCACATAACCCGGTCGCCAGAACAACAGACCGGGTACCTATGAAGGTTTCCCTCCTCTATAAAAAAAAAAAAAAAAAAAAAAAAAAAAAAAAAAAAAAGGTTAGTTCAGGTTAGTTCAGGTTAGTTCAGGTTAGTTCAGGTTAGTTCAGGTTAGTTCAGGTTAGTTCAGGTTAGTTCAGGTTAGTTCAGGTTAGTTCAGGTTAGTTCAGGTTAGTTCAGGTTAGTTCAGGTTAGTTCAGGTTAGTTCAGGTTAGTTCAGGTTAGTTCAGGTTAGTTCAGGTTAGTTCAGGTTAGTTCAGGTTAGTTCAGGTTAGTTCAGGTTAGTTCAGGTTAGTTCAGGTTAGTTCAGGTTAGTTCAGGTTAGTTCAGGTTAGTTCAGGTTAGTTCAGGTTAGTTCAGGTTAGTTCAGGTTAGTTCAGGTTAGTTCAGGTTAGTTCAGGTTAGTTCAGGTTAGTTCAGGTTAGTTCAGGTTAGTTCAGGTTAGTTCAGGTTAGTTCAGGTTAGTTCAGGTTAGTTCAGGTTAGTTCAGGTTAGTTCAGGTTAGTTCAGGTTAGTTCAGGTTAGTTCAGGTTAGTTCAGGTTAGTTCAGGTTAGTTCAGGTTAGTTCAGGTTAGTTCAGGTTAGTTCAGGTTAGTTCAGGTTAGTTCAGGTTAGTTCAGGTTAGTTCAGGTTAGTTCAGGTTAGTTCAGGTTAGTTCAGGTTAGTTCAGGTTAGTTCAGGTTAGTTCAGGTTAGTTCAGGTTAGTTCAGGTTAGTTCAGGTTAGTTCAGGTTAGTTCAGGTTAGTTCAGGTTAGTTCAGGTTAGTTCAGGTTAGTTCAGGTTAGTTCAGGTTAGTTCAGGTTAGTTCAGGTTAGTTCAGGTTAGTTCAGGTTAGTTCAGGTTAGTTCAGGTTAGTTCAGGTTAGTTCAGGTTAGTTCAGGTTAGTTCAGGTTAGTTCAGGTTAGTTCAGGTTAGTTCAGGTTAGTTCAGGTTAGTTCAGGTTAGTTCAGGTTAGTTCAGGTTAGTTCAGGTTAGTTCAGGTTAGTTCAGGTTAGTTCAGGTTAGTTCAGGTTAGTTCAGGTTAGTTCAGGTTAGTTCAGGTTAGTTCAGGTTAGTTCAGGTTAGTTCAGGTTAGTTCAGGTTAGTTCAGGTTAGTTCAGGTTAGTTCAGGTTAGTTCAGGTTAGTTCAGGTTAGTTCAGGTTAGTTCAGGTTAGTTCAGGTTAGTTCAGGTTAGTTCAGGTTAGTTCAGGTTAGTTCAGGTTAGTTCAGGTTAGTTCAGGTTAGTTCAGGTTAGTTCAGGTTAGTTCAGGTTAGTTCAGGTTAGTTCAGGTTAGTTCAGGTTAGTTCAGGTTAGTTCAGGTTAGTTCAGGTTAGTTCAGGTTAGTTCAGGTTAGTTCAGGTTAGTTCAGGTTCCTGTGGGTTGAGTAACCTATCAGGCGCGTCCCCCGGGTGGCGGATAGGGGAACGGCCAATGCTCCTTGCGGGGCTTTGGTTAGTGGAAGTGATAAGTGATGGCTGCAAAGTAAAATTTGCAAGTCCGGAACGAAAACTTCTGCCGTGGACCAGCTCATTAAACCGTAAACATCTGGTTTGCACCGGAGAAGTGGCAGGAATGTTGTTTTGCCGGGGCTGAATTGGGTGAGCGGGGATCTTCTCAAGATCACGTGGTGAGGCCACTATAAACACCTTCCAATTCCCATGGTGTGGTGCGCGCCTAAGGGATGCAAGGCTGGAGGGAAGTCCAGCTCCGAGCGGCCCCGTGAAGATTCACCCTGTGAAGACAGACGTGGCGAGTCTGCGGAACTTCAGCTGAAATTGTACTTACCTACCAAAGTGCAGTTTCTACCACTTACCTATTATCCTTGAAACTCACGCTCTACGGAGAATCCCTATTTGTCCTATCCAAAGATCAAACCGTAAACATCTGCTCTAACTGGTGGAATGGTAGAAATGCTGTTCCTACTGGGGTGAGTTGGATGAGCGGGGATCCTTCGGGGTCGGGTGGTGAGGCCACTATAAATACCTCCCAAATCCTAAGGTGGGACGCGCGCCGACGGGATGCATGGCTGGTGGTGGTCCAGTTCCTAGCGGTCCCGTGAGGATCCAGACTCATCCACTGGATACAGGTGTGGCGAACCTGCGGATACCTAAGCTGGAATTGTACTTATATCCCAAAGTGCAATTCGTCCTACTTACCTGATTCCCGGAAAAGCCGACTCCTCGGAGTGTCCACAAAACTTACCTGAAAATCCTAAGAAAACCAATCCTAATTCCCACATACTTACCTTTTACTTACCTGGATGAGAGTGACGTGTGTGTTAAAAAAAATTTTTTTTAATGATGAGCGATCAAAAAAAACGAGTACCCCAGGCGGGTAAAAATCCCGCCGTGGTTTCCGACCGGGTGAAAGCCCCGGTGGACCACGCTGGCCCCACGGATTCTGGGGAGGGCCAAGAACGCTCCGGCGAAAAGCCGAAGAAGATGGAGGACGCCTTTAGGAAGGGGGGCAAAGTAAGTAGGACGCCGCCACCACCTACCAAGGAGGAGAAGAAGGGAGATGGAGTGAATGAGGAAAGGAAGAAGAAGGAGCTGGCTATGGAGCGGGTGCTGAAGGACGAGGAAATGAACCGGGAGGAGCAGGGGAAGGAGGGGACAGCAGGAGAGGTGAGGACGAAGAGGAAGACTGTGGATATCCCCGATGCCTCCGTCATAAAAGAAGCCATGGAGGGGATCACGTCTCTGGTGGGGGAGCTGGGGAAGCGAATGGAGCGCAACACCCAGCGAGACATTAAGGACATCACCTCCAAGCTTGCCAAGCAAGTGGAGGTGTTCCAGGGAAGTGTTGTGCGCAGGTGGCTGGAGGAGAGGAGGTTTGAGTCCTCAGACCTCATGACTTACGACGGGGACACCCAAACGGGAGGACCGCCGAAGGTAAGTGGGGTGGGTAAAGGGGGGAAAACCCCCACGCATACCACGGCGACGGTCGGATGCCAGACCGAGCCGTGGGAGGAGTGGAGAGAGGCGAAGCTGAGGAAGGAGGAGAGGAGGCGCAAAATTCACCAGCTGGTCCGAGAGGACAAGATGGAGGAGGCGCTCCGGTTCAGATGGGAGAGGGACGACTTCGTGGCGACGGAGATCAGGAGTGGAGACCCGTATCGGCACGGATTTGATGCCGACCTGGGAGTGATGGTGGGGGCCAATGACGAAGCGGCGAGAACCAGGGCCTTCCAGCTCATCCCAGGGCTGGAGCAGCTACGGCTGGTAAGTGAGGGGAAAGGGGGGTTCTCTTCTATGTTGCAGGGGTACACCCTGCAAGTAGGAGAGCAGGAGGAGAGGCAGGAGAGAAGAATCTTCTTCAGCGAACTCGAGGGGACGGGACCAAGGATGGTCCTGGAAGCCACAAGGAGCCTGCTGAGGGAGATGGTGAGACTGGGGAGGAGCCGGATCGTCGTCCCGATGGTCCACGGAGCCAACCCCTGGGAGTTTAGGAGGATAATGGAGATGGCGGCCGTGGACTTTGGAGAGGAGATACGGATCCTCCTGTATGCGGCGGCTAAAAATGTGGGAGAGAGGATACTGCCTGCGCAGGGGACGAAGGTTCAGGCGAGTGGACGCGAGGAAGAGGTGGTGTTCGTCTCCCCAGAGGCGGGGGCCACCTATGGGGACACCCTCAAGAGGGTGAAGGAGTTGGTGTCGCGTAGCGGTACAGATCTCAGGATTGGGTCCGTGCGGGAGACCAGGAAGGGGGAGGTCCTCCTCACTCTCCCCAAGGGGGGGGCGAAGGAGAGCGAGGAGCTCAAGGCCATCCTGGGCAAGGGTCTGGGGGCTGAGAGGGTACGCACGGGGCAAGGGTCGAGATCTGTGACGTTCCGGGTCACCGGCTTGGACGCCCTGGCGAGGGACGTGGACGTGGTGGAGGCGGTTGCCGTTGCGGCCGCTCTGAGGACGGACCAGGTAAAACTGGTGGGCCTCAGGGAGAGCTTCGGCAGTTGCCAAACTGCCACGATCCGCGTGGTGGGGGAGTTGGAGGCGGCGAGGGTGCGGGGGATCGCCGACCTCAGGGTGGGCATCGGGAGGTGCCGCCTGCGGGAGTTGAAAGACTCCGGCAGGTGCTTCCGATGTTGGGAGATAGGCCACAGGGCGGGGGGATGTACGGGGGTGGACAGGGCCAAACTGTGCGCTCGATGTGCCAGGGAGGGGCACAGGGCCGCGGATTGCAAGTATCCCCGGTTTTGTCCCCTCTGTGGCGCGGAGGGCCACAGTGCGGGGAGTCCAGAATGCGGGGGGCGGGAAAAGAGGGTGGAGGGTGCTGCCAAGCCGACACCCACCACGACACTCGAACAGGGGGATGTCACCGAGGGGAAACCAAAACCCTCCAAAAAGAGGGGCAAGAGATCACGGGAGGAACGCTCTCCCTCCCCCCCTAAAGAGGGGGAGGGAGAGAAGGACCTAGGGGATGGGGGCGGGATGACCCGAGAATCCCCTCCGAACTCGGGGGAGAAGGATGCTCGGGAGGTCCCGCAACAGGGCGGAGTAGCATCGCGCGGAGTGCCGAGGGTGAGTGATTTGCGCGGAGAAGTGGTGGGGGTGGTGTCCGATACCATCGACAGGAGGCAGGAGGGGACGCAGCCCCCTCCTGCTGGAGGAGGAGAGGAGGAAACGGGGTAAGTGATCCTCAAGTAGCGTGAGCGAGGGAGAGTGAATGTGGTCAAAGAATTGGCAATCGGGGACCTCAGGTGCCTCCAGATCAACCTGGACAGGAAGCGGTTGGCAACCGATCTACTGAGCCAGGTGGTCAAGGAACGAGGCATCGACGTTGTTCTGGGTCAAGAGCCGAACCAAACGAAAGGGAATGAGATCCGAGACAGGTGCGACGACGCCTTCGTGTGGTTAGCCGACCACGTGAAGGTAAAGTCCATCCACAGGGATCGGGGATTCGTGGCGGTAGGGTTGGAGCGTATCACGCTGATCTCAGCGTACTTCTCTCCGAACAAGAGGACGGCCGAATTCGAGGCGTTCCTCGCTCGGTTAGAGGGGTACGTGAGGGGATTGAACGGCAGGAGGGTCCTCATCGCTGGGGACCTAAATGCAAAGTGTGGGCGTTTTGGCTCTGTCGCGCGAAACGCCTACGGTCTTGCCTTGGAGGATTTCCTGGACGCGGGAGAGTTCACTCCTCTCAATCGAGGGGGGGAGTGGACGTTCGGAAACAGAAACGGAAGGTCGCTGATCGACATTACTATGGCGGGAGCGATTGCGTTTAGAATGGTGAGAGACTGGAAAGTCGAATGCGAGACGGAGAGCGGAAGCGGGCACCGGTACGTGTCTTTCTCCATCGGCGGGGAGGGACACGCACAAGGGGCAAAGTCGGAGAGGGTGACGAGTGGATGGGTAGTGGATAGCCGCGGATTGGAGAAACTGAGGCAGTTCGTGGCCCAAGACCAGAATGTGGGCGTGGCGGATGATCCCGAACTAATAGTGAGGGACATCACTCACGCCTGCAACCAGTGCCTCCGCAAGAAGGGTTCTGGTAGAGGTCGGAAGGCCGTGTACTGGTGGAATGAAGAGATCGCGGAGAAAAGGAGAGAATGCGTCAGGGCCCGGAGACGGGTGATGAGAGAGAGAGTCCGGCGGGAACCGCGAGGACTGGACGACCTTCAGTCGTCCCTGCGCGAGGCAAGAAAGGTCTTGAAGGCATCCATTAGGAAGGCCAAGGGAGAGTCGTGGAAGGGGCTCTGTGACGAGCTAGAAAGGGACATCTGGGGACTCGGTTACAAGATCGTAGCCGGGAAACTTGGTCACTTGAAAAGAAGCCACCTCCCAGAAGCAGAAATGCTTCGGAAGGTGGACGAACTGTTTCCGACGAAGGAGAGGGTCATTTGGGATACCGGGGAAACGGGGGAAACTCATGTGGTACGGGTCTCAACTGAGGAGATTCGCCGGGCGGTCGGTACTCTCAGGAGCCGTAAGGCCCCGGGGATGGACGGGATTCCGAACGAGGTCTTGAAGCTGTATCTTGGGGCGTCGCCCCAGGGTATGGCCGATTGCGCATCGCGCATCTTGACCTCGGGAAGTTTCCCAGAAATCTGGAAGAGAGCCCGATTGGCCCTGGTGGAGAAACCGAAGGGTAACCCGGACGCCGAGACCTCCTACCGGCCCATCTGTCTCATCGACGGACTCGGGAAAGTGGTAGAGAAAGTGATCAAGACCAGACTACTGGACGAAGCAAACGAACTGAGTATGATAAGTGAGCGGCAGTTTGGGTTCATGAAGGGCAGGTGTACCATGGACGCCATGGGCGCCGTCATGCGGATCGTTGAGGGGATCAGGGGGAAGAGCTACGCTCACGCGGGCTTTTCCGTTATGGTGACAATTGATGTTCGTAACGCTTTTAACGCGGCGCCGTGGGATCTCATCGTCGAAACGATGCGGAGGTCCCGGGTGAGCGGGTATCTGATCGGAGTGATTCAATCATACCTGCAAAATCGTTTTTTGACGTTGCCAAACGGGGAAGTTCGAGAGTTGACGTGTGGGGTTCCCCAGGGGTCCGTTCTGGGTCCCGTCTTGTGGAACCTGTTCTACGACGAGCTGCTGACGATGGGTTATCCAAAGGGCGTCACTCCGGTGGCGTACGCGGATGACCTCGCGTTGGTGGTGGAGGCAAAGAACGGGGAAATCCTGGAGACGAGAGTCAGGCGGGCCATGCAACTGGTCGCCGAAACTTTCAGCAGGAAGGGGCTTAGCATGGCCGTCGAAAAGACGGAAATGGTGATCCTGGCCGGAAGGCGCAAGCTGACGAGTTTGTCAATAGCGATGGATGGAAGAAGCTACGAGACGGTCGAGCATTTGAAGTACCTCGGGGTGTGGTTCGGCAGGAATGCCCGCTTCGGCGAACACGCCCGGCGAACAGCCGAAAAGGTAGGGAGGATCGTCCAGAAAATGGAAGGGATCCTCCCGAGAGCAAACGGCCTGAGTTACGAACGGAGGAGGGTGATGGTCATGGCGGCGTCGTCAGCCCTGCTCTACGCGGCTCCGATTTGGCAATCGGAGTTGGCGTACCGGAGGTACCACGGCATACTGGAGCGAGCCAATCGTCGACTCGCGCTCAGGGTGGCGTGCGCCTACCGGACGGCTCCGGGCGAAGCGGTGCTGGCACTGGCCAAGATCCCTCCCGTAAGAATAAGAGTGCAGGAGAGACGAATGCTGTGGGAACGTGGGAGAGAGCACAAAAACGAGGTGTCGGAATGGGTAATTCAGGAATGGGAAAGGGAATGGAACGAGTACGGAGGATGGATGAAGGTGTTCGTGCCTAGCATAAGGCAGTGGTACGAGTGCGCATGGGCGAAGCCCAGTTTTTCCCTGTCGCAGATGTTCACCGGGCACGGCGTGTTCGGGAAGTATCTGCGACGCATAGGGGCGGAGCGCAGCGACCACTGCTGGTTCTGCGGGAACGAAACAACCGGTGTGGCTGACACGCCGGAGCACACGCTCTGGGAGTGTCAGCATTGGGAAGCCGATAGAGCGGAAGCCAGGGCGGGCGGACTCACCCTGGATCGAAACTCTATCGGTAGAGAGATTGTCGAGAGCGAGAGAAAGTGGGACGTCTTTGCTTTCATGATAGGTAAGATCATGGATGCAAAGAGAGTAAGTGAAAACTTGAGGAGAGCTGGTAGGACTGTACGTGGACTTGCGGGGGAGGACAGCGATTAGGATTGAGGGAACCCTACCTCCACGAGGATGGCGGAGGTAGTCGTCGAGAATGCCACCTCCCCCCCCGTAGGAATGGTGATGAACCGAGCCGGGGGGGAACACACACTCAGGGGTGAAGAGAGGACAGGGGGTTTAGTCGGTAGGTGCTCTCCCGATCGGAGACACCAACCCGACACAAAGGGGGCGCATAAGATCGCTATGAGCCAGGCCCCCGATGTCTGTTGGCAGATTCCCCTAACCTCTATAAAAAAAAAAAAAAAAAAAAAAAAAAAAAAAAAAAAAAAAAAAAAAAAAAAAAAAAAAAAAGGTTAGTTCAGGTTAGTTCAGGTTAGTTCAGGTTAGTTCAGGTTAGTTCAGGTTAGTTCAGGTTAGTTCAGGTTAGTTCAGGTTAGTTCAGGTTAGTTCAGGTTAGTTCAGGTTAGTTCAGGTTAGTTCAGGTTAGTTCAGGTTAGTTCAGGTTAGTTCAGGTTAGTTCAGGTTAGTTCAGGTTAGTTCAGGTTAGTTCAGGTTAGTTCAGGTTAGTTCAGGTTAGTTCAGGTTAGTTCAGGTTAGTTCAGGTTAGTTCAGGTTAGTTCAGGTTAGTTCAGGTTAGTTCAGGTTAGTTCAGGTTAGTTCAGGTTAGTTCAGGTTAGTTCAGGTTAGTTCAGGTTAGTTCAGGTTAGTTCAGGTTAGTTCAGGTTAGTTCAGGTTAGTTCAGGTTAGTTCAGGTTAGTTCAGGTTAGTTCAGGTTAGTTCAGGTTAGTTCAGGTTAGTTCAGGTTAGTTCAGGTTAGTTCAGGTTAGTTCAGGTTAGTTCAGGTTAGTTCAGGTTAGTTCAGGTTAGTTCAGGTTAGTTCAGGTTAGTTCAGGTTAGTTCAGGTTAGTTCAGGTTAGTTCAGGTTAGTTCAGGTTAGTTCAGGTTAGTTCAGGTTAGTTCAGGTTAGTTCAGGTTAGTTCAGGTTAGTTCAGGTTAGTTCAGGTTAGTTCAGGTTAGTTCAGGTTAGTTCAGGTTAGTTCAGGTTAGTTCAGGTTAGTTCAGGTTAGTTCAGGTTAGTTCAGGTTAGTTCAGGTTAGTTCAGGTTAGTTCAGGTTAGTTCAGGTTAGTTCAGGTTAGTTCAGGTTAGTTCAGGTTAGTTCAGGTTAGTTCAGGTTAGTTCAGGTTAGTTCAGGTTAGTTCAGGTTAGTTCAGGTTAGTTCAGGTTAGTTCAGGTTAGTTCAGGTTAGTTCAGGTTAGTTCAGGTTAGTTCAGGTTAGTTCAGGTTAGTTCAGGTTAGTTCAGGTTAGTTCAGGTTAGTTCAGGTTAGTTCAGGTTAGTTCAGGTTAGTTCAGGTTAGTTCAGGTTAGTTCAGGTTAGTTCAGGTTAGTTCAGGTTAGTTCAGGTTAGTTCAGGTTAGTTCAGGTTAGTTCAGGTTAGTTCAGGTTAGTTCAGGTTAGTTCAGGTTAGTTCAGGTTAGTTCAGGTTAGTTCAGGTTAGTTCAGGTTAGTTCAGGTTAGTTCAGGTTAGTTCAGGTTAGTTCAGGTTAGTTCAGGTTAGTTCAGGTTAGTTCAGGTTAGTTCAGGTTAGTTCAGGTTAGTTCAGGTTAGTTCAGGTTAGTTCAGGTTAGTTCAGGTTAGTTCAGGTTAGTTCAGGTTAGTTCAGGTTAGTTCAGGTTAGTTCAGGTTAGTTCAGGTTAGTTCAGGTTAGTTCAGGTTAGTTCAGGTTAGTTCAGGTTAGTTCAGGTTAGTTCAGGTTAGTTCAGGTTAGTTCAGGTTAGTTCAGGTTAGTTCAGGTTAGTTCAGGTTAGTTCAGGTTAGTTCAGGTTAGTTCAGGTTAGTTCAGGTTAGTTCAGGTTAGTTCAGGTTAGTTCAGGTTAGTTCAGGTTAGTTCAGGTTAGTTCAGGTTAGTTCAGGTTAGTTCAGGTTAGTTCAGGTTAGTTCAGGTTAGTTCAGGTTAGTTCAGGTTAGTTCAGGTTAGTTCAGGTTAGTTCAGGTTAGTTCAGGTTAGTTCAGGTTAGTTCAGGTTAGTTCAGGTTAGTTCAGGTTAGTTCAGGTTAGTTCAGGTTAGTTCAGGTTAGTTCAGGTTAGTTCAGGTTAGTTCAGGTTAGTTCAGGTTAGTTCAGGTTAGTTCAGGTTAGTTCAGGTTAGTTCAGGTTAGTTCAGGTTAGTTCAGGTTAGTTCAGGTTAGTTCAGGTTAGTTCAGGTTAGTTCAGGTTAGTTCAGGTTAGTTCAGGTTAGTTCAGGTTAGTTCAGGTTAGTTCAGGTTAGTTCAGGTTAGTTCAGGTTAGTTCAGGTTAGTTCAGGTTAGTTCAGGTTAGTTCAGGTTAGTTCAGGTTAGTTCAGGTTAGTTCAGGTTAGTTCAGGTTAGTTCAGGTTAGTTCAGGTTAGTTCAGGTTAGTTCAGGTTAGTTCAGGTTAGTTCAGGTTAGTTCAGGTTAGTTCAGGTTAGTTCAGGTTAGTTCAGGTTAGTTCAGGTTAGTTCAGGTTAGTTCAGGTTAGTTCAGGTTAGTTCAGGTTAGTTCAGGTTAGTTCAGGTTAGTTCAGGTTAGTTCAGGTTAGTTCAGGTTAGTTCAGGTTAGTTCAGGTTAGTTCAGGTTAGTTCAGGTTAGTTCAGGTTAGTTCAGGTTAGTTCAGGTTAGTTCAGGTTAGTTCAGGTTAGTTCAGGTTAGTTCAGGTTAGTTCAGGTTAGTTCAGGTTAGTTCAGGTTAGTTCAGGTTAGTTCAGGTTAGTTCAGGTTAGTTCAGGTTAGTTCAGGTTAGTTCAGGTTAGTTCAGGTTAGTTCAGGTTAGTTCAGGTTAGTTCAGGTTAGTTCAGGTTAGTTCAGGTTAGTTCAGGTTAGTTCAGGTTAGTTCAGGTTAGTTCAGGTTAGTTCAGGTTAGTTCAGGTTAGTTCAGGTTAGTTCAGGTTAGTTCAGGTTAGTTCAGGTTAGTTCAGGTTAGTTCAGGTTAGTTCAGGTTAGTTCAGGTTAGTTCAGGTTAGTTCAGGTTAGTTCAGGTTAGTTCAGGTTAGTTCAGGTTAGTTCAGGTTAGTTCAGGTTAGTTCAGGTTAGTTCAGGTTAGTTCAGGTTAGTTCAGGTTAGTTCAGGTTAGTTCAGGTTAGTTCAGGTTAGTTCAGGTTAGTTCAGGTTAGTTCAGGTTAGTTCAGGTTAGTTCAGGTTAGTTCAGGTTAGTTCAGGTTAGTTCAGGTTAGTTCAGGTTAGTTCAGGTTAGTTCAGGTTAGTTCAGGTTAGTTCAGGTTAGTTCAGGTTAGTTCAGGTTAGTTCAGGTTAGTTCAGGTTAGTTCAGGTTAGTTCAGGTTAGTTCAGGTTAGTTCAGGTTAGTTCAGGTTAGTTCAGGTTAGTTCAGGTTAGTTCAGGTTAGTTCAGGTTAGTTCAGGTTAGTTCAGGTTAGTTCAGGTTAGTTCAGGTTAGTTCAGGTTAGTTCAGGTTAGTTCAGGTTAGTTCAGGTTAGTTCAGGTTAGTTCAGGTTAGTTCAGGTTAGTTCAGGTTAGTTCAGGTTAGTTCAGGTTAGTTCAGGTTAGTTCAGGTTAGTTCAGGTTAGTTCAGGTTAGTTCAGGTTAGTTCAGGTTAGTTCAGGTTAGTTCAGGTTAGTTCAGGTTAGTTCAGGTTAGTTCAGGTTAGTTCAGGTTAGTTCAGGTTAGTTCAGGTTAGTTCAGGTTAGTTCAGGTTAGTTCAGGTTAGTTCAGGTTAGTTCAGGTTAGTTCAGGTTCCCCCCTGCGGTGTCTCCACCTTGTCGTGGTGGGGGGGCTTCACGTTTCCGACTCTTCTGTCTTCTCCAGTAGGATTCCTGCTGGAGAGGTCAGAGGAGGTGGAGACCGACTAAGAGAGACACAAAAAAGGGCGAAATGAGTAAGCAAAACATTAGAGTACCCCAGGCGGGTGATAGTCCCGCCGTCGGCTCCGACCGGGTGGAAGCCCCGGTGGCCGGCGCTGGCCCCATGGATTCTGGGGGGGGCCAAGTTTGCTCGAGGGTGTTGAGGGTTGAATTGGAGAGATGCATCGGGGAAGAACCATATAAGAAAAAAGAAAGCGTAGAAGTATCTATTCTGATGGAAACAATAGAAAGGGTTAAGGGGTTAATTAAAAATTTAGAAAATAAAATAGAAAAAAGCACTCATAGGGATATCAAAGAAATTTGCAAACAATTAGGAAAACAAAAGAAAGTATTCGAAAGAAATATAATTAAGGACTGGCTAGAAAACAATAAATACGAGAAGGCGGATAAAATGATTAACGATGCTGATGTACAAACAGAAAAAATAGGAACGGTAGAACAAGCAACTCAAACAAATAAAGAAGGGGATATTGAAAGTATAGATGGTATTAATAATTATGAGGATTTTAAAAATATTGTTGAAAATAATTGGCTTGAATCGACTTTTATAAATACGGAAATTAAAATTGGGAATCCATTGAACAGTAAAATGACAACGGTGAAGGTAGTGATGGTTGAGATGGGAGATACTAAGATGGAAAAGGGAGTGCAAGCCGAATATAGAAGAAGGTATCCGGAATTAATGGAATGTGAGGAAGATTTTGTGGTGGTTGAGCAACTTCATAACTTCAAATCTGGGGTGGGGGAGAAACAATTAAGACAGAAAATTATAAGAATTGGACTTACTGATAAGGAGGAAGAACTTTGGGAAAACTTATACAAAATTAAAACAGAAACTGTGGACGACGAGTGGGTGGCAATGCATAGAATTGAGGGGATGAGTGTTGAGAGACTAAGAAAAATAATAGAAGCGGTGTTTAAAAACGGAACAACTCAGGTTATGATCTATACGGACGGACGGGAAGAAGAAGAGATAAATAGAGGAAGAAAAAGGAAAAGTTACGCTCTAGTGGTGGACCGGGTGAGTGGGGAAGACTTGGAGACAACGATGGGTGAAATAAAGAAATCAATAAAATATAAGGGAGCAAACAAGGAAATAAATGGCCTGAGAACAACGAAAGAAGGGAAAATTCTAATGACAATGGGAAGTGATGTAGAATGCGTCAAGGAGATCAAGAGTGCGATAGAGTGGCAGTTGAGGACGAAAGTGAGAGTTATGGGACCTAAAACAAAAAGGGTTGCCATACACATAAGAGGAATGGAGATTACTACAGGGACAAAAGAGGTAAAGCAGGCGATAATGACGAGAGTTATAGGACTGAGTGAGGATGACTTTTCTTTGGGGGACATGAGGGCAAATAAATGGGACACACAGGCGGTGACAGTGGTTATGGGCGAGAAAGTGGCGGATGAATTGATGAAGGACCCATACATCAGAATCGGATATGTGAGATGCAGAATGGAGAAAAGACTGGAGGTGAAAAGGTGTTATAAATGTTGGGGATTTGAGCATGAAGCTAGGGAATGTACAGGGAAGGACAGATCGAGGTGCTGTTTTGTGTGTGGCGAAGAAGGTCATAAGGGACAGGATTGCAAAGGGGAGGACATGTGTGGGATTTGTAATGAAAAGGGACATAGGACAGGAACAGGAAAATGTGAGGCATTTAGAAGGGCTTTGAGAAGGGCTAGAGAAGAGGAAAGAAAGAGACGACTGGCTGCCCCGCCCTTTGGGGGGGTGGGGTAGTCAAGGGAAATACCACCCCCCCCCTGAAGTAATGCTTAGCGGCGGTTCCGGGGGGGAACCAGGGTGAAGAGAGGAGGGTTTTAGTGGGTAGGCGTCCCATTCAGGGACGAATCCCACATAACCCGGTCGCCAGAACAACAGACCGGGTACCTATGAAGGTTTCCCTCCTCTATAAAAAAAAAAAAAAAAAAAAAAAAAAGGTTAGTTCAGGTTAGTTCAGGTTAGTTCAGGTTAGTTCAGGTTAGTTCAGGTTAGTTCAGGTTAGTTCAGGTTAGTTCAGGTTAGTTCAGGTTAGTTCAGGTTAGTTCAGGTTAGTTCAGGTTAGTTCAGGTTAGTTCAGGTTAGTTCAGGTTCCCCCCCGTGGTGTCTCCACCTTGTCGTGGTGGGGGGGCTTGTACTTATCCAGGGATCCCGAAGGCCATACCGGTGGGTCTTACCTTGCCGGGCGGGCGGAGGGGGAGGATAAGGACTAAGAGAGACACAAGCAACGACAAGGCATGATGAGTGAAGCTGAAAATTTAGTACCCCAGGCGGGTAAAAATCCCGCCACCGGTTCCGACCGGGTTAAAGCCCTGGTGACCGGTGCAGGCCCTATGGATTCTGGGGAGGGCCATGCACGCTCAAGATTCCTTAAAGAAGTAGAGAAGGAAAGAAGACACTCGGTGAATTCAACAAAAACATTTGATTTGGTGTGGGATGATGTGGCGGAAAAATCAGTTAGCAACAGTAAGTTTGAAACAGGCGATAAGATTGAAAAACAGGTGGATAGGATGAAACTTCAAGAAAAAAAAGAAAGAGAAAGATCATTCAGTGAGTCGGAAAAAAAACGAAAAAGAAGTGATATAGCGGACGGGAAAGAGACACCATATAAAAAAAGAGAATGTGCAGAGGTATTTGTCATTACAGAGGGGATTCATGCAATTACTAAGCTGATTACTAGTCTACGGGGAAACATCGAAAATAATACTAAGAAAGACATAAAAGAAATAACTACAAGATTGGAAAGACAAATAGCAAATTTAAATAAGAACATAGTAAAGGAATTCCTAGACAAACACAGATACGAAATACCGGAAAAAATGACAGTGGATATGGACGTTCAGACAAAACAAATAGAAAATAAAGAAGTGGGGACACAGACGGGTACAATAAAAAGAATGGATAGTTTTCGGGACCATGAGTTACAAGCAAAAGAACATTGGGAAGAAAAAGAATATACAAACACTGAAATAAAAATTGGAAACCCTATGACCACAAGAGATGAAGTTCCTAAAATTGTAATAGTTGGACCTAAGGATGGCAAGATGGAGACAGGCATACAGGCTATATATAGAAGAAGATTCCCGGAGCTATTAGATATTGTTGAAAACTACGGGGTGATAGAGCAAGAGTACAAAATAAAAACAAAGAATAAAGAAACACCAATATCAAAAAAAATAATTAAGATTACATATGACGGAAGTGGAAAGGACTTATTCGATAGGATAAAAGATGTTAGGGACGAAACTAAAGATTGTGAATGGATAGCGTTACACGAAATAGAAGACATGGCAATAAGAGAATTTAGGAAAATGGTGGAGAGTGTTTTTCATGAGACAAAGACACAAGTGGTGATATATACAAAAACAGAAGAAGAGAGTATGACACAAAATAATAAGCAGATAAAAGAACGGAAAACGTATGCTGTGATAGTTGAAAATAAAGAAGGATTGTACAATGAAACACTGAGAAAGGTGAAGGAGTGTTTGAAAACTGAAAATAAAGGGAATGGTGTTATCGGCATGAGAAGTACTAAAGAAGGTAAGCTATTGATCGTTACGGAGAGGAATCAAAACACTGTAGAGGAACTGGGGAAAGCACTACAAAGATTAGAAGGAGATAATAAGATTAAGAAAATAACAGGAAGACAAAAAATAACTAGAGCGGTACACATAAAAGGAATGGACGCTATTGCAACAAAAGAAGAAGTTATGAATGCACTGACGGAAATGATACCAAACTGGAATAAGGGAAATTATAGACTAAGTGGGTTGAGACCAATGGCTAATAGAACGCAGGCGATAACGCTTAGTGCAGAAGCGGAAGTAATAGAAACATTAGAAAAAGAAAGATTGATTAGAATAGGGATGGTCAGATGTCATATTGAGAGGAGGATAGAGATGGCGCGATGCTTTAAATGTTGGGAATACGGTCATGTAATGGGAGAGTGTAATGGAACGGATCGGAGAGAACTTTGCTACAAATGCGGAAAGAGGGGACATGAGGGGAAAGGCTGTGAAAACGAAGAATGCTGTCCTATTTGTAATGAAGTGGGGCATAGAGCGGGTACTAGAAAATGTGTATGGTTTAGAAGATCGTTATCGCTAGCAAGGAAAGAAGAAAGAATGGGAAGAGGTGTTTATAGTAACAACAATGGATGAAGGCGGGGATAATGACGGAAAAGAAAAAAAGGATATCCAGGACAACAAAAAAGAAATAAAAGTAATACAGCTAAATTTTAATCGTTCTAGAGCGGCACATGATCTGATGAGGAAAACAATTGAAGAAAACTGTCTGGATATTTTAATAGGCTGTGAACCAAATATTAAATGTGATGGAAAACAATACTGTGATATGGAATGTGATAGTTTTATTAATATATACAGAGATTGGGAGGTTATGGAAAGCCAGAAGGGAAAAGGGTTTGTATGTGTCGAGTTGTCTGAGATGGCAATAATATCGTGCTACTTTTCTCCAAATGGAATAGACAGGGATTTTGAAAAGTTACTGGAAGATATGACGCTAGTTATAAAAAGATGTACAAGGCCAATTGTAATTGGAGGTGATTTAAATGCGAAAACAGCAGTTTTGGGGTCCAGGGTTACGAATAGAAGGGGAAAAATGATGGAAGATTGGGTTGAAGCGAATGGTTTAATAATTCTAAATAAGGGAAACGTGGCGACATGCTGTAAATCAGGTGGAGAGTCAGTAATAGATTTTACCTTGGCAAGTGAACGGATAGCAGGAATGGTCAAAAACTGGAGAGTTGATATTAGGCAAGAAAATCTTAGTGATCACAGATCGATAAAGTTTGAAATAGGGAAGCTACATGGGAATAAACGGGCAGAAAATACAAACAGCAATAAAAAGTGGAGAATCACGGTTAAAAACATGGAGCGGCTGGAGAAGGACATCCCGAGACTATTTGAAGAAGGAACAAAATACACAGCGGAAGAAATAATAAAACGGATGAAAGGACTATGTGAGAAACATCTGGGAAAAAATAAAAAAGATAAAAATCAGGAAAGAAACCCGGTATATTGGTGGAATGATAGAATAAGAGAAAAGAGAAGCAAGTGTAAAGAACAAAGAAGAAAATGGACCAGATTGAGACAAAAAAACCCTACGAGACAAGAAATGGAAAGAAGTCAAGAGGCGTATAAGGAAGCAAGAAAAGAGTTGAAAAGGGAAATATATAAGAGTAAAATAGAAAAGTGGAAAATATTGTGTCAAGAATTGGAAGAGAATGTGTGGGGAACGGCGTATAAAATCCTAACCAAAAAATTAAAAATAGGGGGGCAAAAGAAACCTAGTGAGAAAATTGTAAAAGAGCAAATAAGTAAACTGTTCCCAGTGAGTCCGGAAATAATATGGCAAAAGAAAGAGGAAGATGGGCAACGTGGAGAGAGTTTTGATGAAGGGGAGCTTAATAGTGCAATGATGAGGATGGGAAAACGTAAGGCCCCAGGTCCAGATGGAATAATGGCGGAGGTATTGCTGAAATGCATTCAGGGACATAAAAAGGTATTCTTGGAGATGTATAATGTGTGTTTGGCAGATGGGAGTTTTCCGGGAATATGGAAGATGGCGCGGTTAATTTTGATCGAGAAACCGAAGACAGGGCAGTCAGAGGAACCAGCATACAGACCCATATGTCTTATAGACACAACAGGAAAAATTTTAGAAAGAATGATTGGAGAAAGAATAAAACAAGAATTGGAAACAAAAAAAGCTATTTCAGAGTCACAATATGGGTTTAGAAAAGGGAAATCAACAGTGGATGCGTTACAAAAAGTTAAGGGGGTTACGGAGGAGATTAAAAGAAAAGCTGTCAAAAATAGGGAGTTCTGTACAATGATTTTATTGGATGTTGAAAACGCATTCAATAGTGCTCCGTGGAATAAAATAATAGAGGCTATGGAGGTAAAGGGTATGAGTCTGTATCTGGTCCAAATGATCAAGTCGTATCTGACGGACAGGAAAATTTGTTACGGGGAAGGGAGGTACCATGGGGTCTCGTGCGGAGTTCCACAGGGATCGGTGTTGGGGCCGATACTGTGGAATTTGTTTTATGATAAAGTTTTGCGGGGACGCAGGGAGGAAGGTGTGAGAATGGTTGCGTATGCCGATGATTTGGCGGTTATAGTGACGGCAAAAAATCAGGGTGACTTGGAGGATAAGGCCGGATATGCGGTAGCTGAGGCTGTGGAAACACTGGAAAATATGGGCTTGAGAGTGGCAAAAAAAAAGACGGAGATGGTTATGTTGGCGGGGAGGAGAAAGGTGAGGGGTATGACGCTGAAAATGGGAAATGAGATAATTGAGAGTATCGAGCATGCAAGGTATTTGGGAATTAGGATCGGCAGAGATTTTAGTATGACGGAACACGTGAGGGAAATAACCGAAAAAGCAAATCAAAGGATAAATATATTAAATAGGATGTTACCGAATGTGGGAGGATGTAAAGAAAAAAAAAGGAGATTAATGGCCAGTACGGTTACCTCTGCGATGCTTTATGCGGCGCCAATATGGGGGGATTTTTGTAGGAAAGAGGTGCATCTGAACAAATTGGAAAGGGTAAATCGGAGATTGGCAATGAGTATTGTATCGGCATATAGAACAGTTGGGGGGGAAGCAGTGAAATTGATTGCGGGAATGCCACCGATAGACCTGCGAATATGGGAGAGGATTGAAATCTATAAGCATGGTGCGGTAATAAAGGTGGAAGCTAGAGAAAAACTTATACAAAGATGGCAAACGAGATGGGAAAAATATAACGGGTGGACAAAATATTTTATAAAGGATGTAAGAAATTGGGTGAATAGAGGTTTTGGGGAGGTTAACTACTATGTTACGCAGGCTATCAGTGGACATGGTTGTTTCGGAACGTATTTGTGTAGGATCGGGAAAGCGGATAGGGATGCATGTTGGTTTTGTGGACAAACTGATACTCCGGAGCACACAATTTTTGTGTGTGAAGAGCATGCGGCTGAGAGAGACAGAGCGGAACAGGGCTGTGGAACTAAAGTGACGAAGGAGAATGTAGCGGAGATGTTGGTGAGAGGCCAGGGTGAATGGGAGGCTGTTTCGAGGATGCTGGAGGCGATAATGAGGAGAAAGGAGAGGGAAGAGAGGAGGCAAGACCAGGGAGCAGGAACGGGTGAACCGGATTGATCAAGAACGGGAATGATGGGGCGGTTGGATCAGATTGGAGAAGGATGAAGGATGACAATTGATAAATGGTTAAGGAGAAACTTGTTCCACCACCCCCCTGAAGTAATGCCGTTTGGTGGTTCCGGGGGGGATTTTTTACAGGGTGAAGAGAGGAGGGTTTTAGTGGGTAGGCACCTCCTTTTCAGGGAGTGAATCCCACATAACCCGGTCGCTCGAACATCAGACCGGGTACCTTTTGAAGGTTTCCCTCCTCTAAAAAAAAAAAAAAAAAAAAAAAAGGTTAGTTCAGGTTAGTTCAGGTTAGTTCAGGTTAGTTCAGGTTAGTTCAGGTTAGTTCAGGTTAGTTCAGGTTAGTTCAGGTTAGTTCAGGTTAGTTCAGGTTAGTTCAGGTTAGTTCAGGTTAGTTCAGGTTAGTTCAGGTTAGTTCAGGTTAGTTCAGGTTAGTTCAGGTTAGTTCAGGTTAGTTCAGGTTAGTTCAGGTTAGTTCAGGTTAGTTCAGGTTAGTTCAGGTTAGTTCAGGTTAGTTCAGGTTAGTTCAGGTTAGTTCAGGTTAGTTCAGGTTAGTTCAGGTTAGTTCAGGTTAGTTCAGGTTAGTTCAGGTTAGTTCAGGTTAGTTCAGGTTAGTTCAGGTTAGTTCAGGTTAGTTCAGGTTAGTTCAGGTTAGTTCAGGTTAGTTCAGGTTAGTTCAGGTTAGTTCAGGTTAGTTCAGGTTAGTTCAGGTTAGTTCAGGTTAGTTCAGGTTAGTTCAGGTTAGTTCAGGTTAGTTCAGGTTAGTTCAGGTTAGTTCAGGTTAGTTCAGGTTAGTTCAGGTTAGTTCAGGTTAGTTCAGGTTAGTTCAGGTTAGTTCAGGTTAGTTCAGGTTAGTTCAGGTTAGTTCAGGTTAGTTCAGGTTAGTTCAGGTTAGTTCAGGTTAGTTCAGGTTAGTTCAGGTTAGTTCAGGTTAGTTCAGGTTAGTTCAGGTTAGTTCAGGTTAGTTCAGGTTAGTTCAGGTTAGTTCAGGTTAGTTCAGGTTAGTTCAGGTTAGTTCAGGTTAGTTCAGGTTAGTTCAGGTTAGTTCAGGTTAGTTCAGGTTAGTTCAGGTTAGTTCAGGTTAGTTCAGGTTAGTTCAGGTTAGTTCAGGTTAGTTCAGGTTAGTTCAGGTTAGTTCAGGTTAGTTCAGGTTAGTTCAGGTTAGTTCAGGTTAGTTCAGGTTAGTTCAGGTTAGTTCAGGTTAGTTCAGGTTAGTTCAGGTTAGTTCAGGTTAGTTCAGGTTAGTTCAGGTTAGTTCAGGTTAGTTCAGGTTAGTTCAGGTTAGTTCAGGTTAGTTCAGGTTAGTTCAGGTTAGTTCAGGTTAGTTCAGGTTAGTTCAGGTTAGTTCAGGTTAGTTCAGGTTAGTTCAGGTTAGTTCAGGTTAGTTCAGGTTAGTTCAGGTTAGTTCAGGTTAGTTCAGGTTAGTTCAGGTTAGTTCAGGTTAGTTCAGGTTAGTTCAGGTTAGTTCAGGTTAGTTCAGGTTAGTTCAGGTTAGTTCAGGTTAGTTCAGGTTAGTTCAGGTTAGTTCAGGTTAGTTCAGGTTAGTTCAGGTTAGTTCAGGTTAGTTCAGGTTAGTTCAGGTTAGTTCAGGTTAGTTCAGGTTAGTTCAGGTTAGTTCAGGTTAGTTCAGGTTAGTTCAGGTTAGTTCAGGTTAGTTCAGGTTAGTTCAGGTTAGTTCAGGTTAGTTCAGGTTAGTTCAGGTTAGTTCAGGTTAGTTCAGGTTAGTTCAGGTTAGTTCAGGTTAGTTCAGGTTAGTTCAGGTTAGTTCAGGTTAGTTCAGGTTAGTTCAGGTTAGTTCAGGTTAGTTCAGGTTAGTTCAGGTTAGTTCAGGTTAGTTCAGGTTAGTTCAGGTTAGTTCAGGTTAGTTCAGGTTAGTTCAGGTA